>NW_027185850.1:7880347-7915560 GCF_028583685.1 Petaurus breviceps papuanus | reverse complement strand
GGGGGGGGAGGAGAGAGGGGGGGGGGTGGTGTGGGGGGTGCTTTGCTGTTGGGGGTTGGTTTGGTTTTTTTGCTCAGTAGTCCTTGAGTCTAATCCGTGACCCAAAAGAAGCTGGGTGATAATACAGCAGACAAGTGTGGTCTGGCATCTGATCCAAGACCTCCAATGATGGGGCAGCCCCTCCCCCTTTGGGACAGCTCTAATTCTCAGGACATTTTTTCTCACCCAAGCCTGAAGGGGTCTCTTTGTCCCTGGCACTCCTTCCTTCCATGCTAGGGGACCAAGCAGACTCAATCCAATCTCTCCTCCACAGGACTGTCCTTCCACATTGAAGACAGCAATCATGTAAATCCTTCTATCTTTTCTTCTTAAATACGGAGACATAGGATCAGGGCTGGATATACAGGTCTGGGATTAGAGAGGTGATAATTGAATCTATCAGAGAACATGAGATCCCCAAGGAAGGGGAGAGGGAGAAGGAGGGAGGGAGAAAAAGATGAGGGAAAGGAGAGAGAGGGAGGAGGGAGAAAGAAAAGAGAGGAAGGAGGGGAGAGACAGAGAGAGAGGGAGGGGAAAGGGGGGAGAGGAAAAAAGGGAGGTAGGGAGGAAGATGAGAGAGAGAGAAGCCGTGACCGAGCCTTGGGGTACACTTGCGCTTTGGGGGTGGGCTAGGGATAATAATGCACTATAAGAGCCTGAAATGGAGTGCTCAGACAGGTAGGAGAGAACAGTGTCATGGAAACCGAGGGAGGAGGGAGTGGTCAGTGTCGCCAAAAGAAGCAGAGCAGGGCAGACAAAAGGCCGGCGCGTTAGCAGAGAGGAGATGGCTGGTCACCCCCGGGGGAAGGGGGAGGGGCAGGCTTGGTCAAAGGGCAGGAGCAGGAGCCAGACTGGCAGGCACTGGGAGATGGGGAGGGGGCGGGCAGCGGAGGCAGCGGCAGGAAGGATGCTAAGTATACCGCAGTGCCGGGCAGGAGAGACAGGAGGGAAGCGCTCAAGGCGTGACGCCAATCAGCTGAAGAGGGCTTTTTGTAAAGGATGGGGAGACCTGAGTGTTTAGAGGCATTAAAAGAAAAGGATTGCTACAGGAACTGAACGTGAACTAACCTCAAAATTGGTTCAATTTCTATTTTAAAAATCCATGCTTTAGTTGAATTTCCATTTTAAAATGACTATGACGACAACACTTGACCATTCATCAGGGTTCATGTCAGCATGCTGTCTCTGGCCAAAGGCCACACCAGCATTATGCTCTCAGCTCTGCTTTCTAGGGTGGCCACTGCGGGGCTTGGTGGGGGGGAGCACAGTTGCCTTCTGAGCAGCTGACTCTAGTGGGGTTCCCAGCCAGGCTGGAAGGCACAATGGATCTGGAGGCAGAGGACCTCTCTGTTCCTGTGCCTTCATGGAAGCCACTTCCCTTTCTGGGCCTCAGTCTCCCCCAATACCGCCAAGGGGCTGAACTGGGGCATGCCCAAGGCCCCTTCTGGCTTCAGGCCCAGCACGCTGTGACCATGGGCACTTCCGAATTGCTTCCTTCTCATTCTTAGCTTTCTCAAGTGAAAGACCACTAAGGCCACCACTCCACCATCTCATAGTGGCCCGGCATGTAAAGTTTTTAGTTCTGATGACTTTTGCTTTCATTTCTGCTTACTTTCTTTCCCTTCTTCCCTAACCAAGGAGCTATCCCTTGTAACAAAGATTTTTTAAAAAGAACTCACTAACGCATCAGCTGCGTCTGCTAGTATACACTACAAGGTTGTGTAGCGGAAAGAGCCTGGCACTTGGAATCAGGAAGACCTGAGTTCAAATCCTGCCCTCAGATACCCACTAGCTGTGTGACCCTAGGAAAGTCCCTTAACCTCTCTCTGCCTCAGTGTCTTCATCTGTCAAACAGTGGTAATAAGAGTACCTCCCTCCCAGGGTTCCCATGAGTATCAAATGAAGCAACTAACATTTGGAGAATGTTTTGCCCACCTTAAACCATGGTGTAAATGCTAGTTATTTTTATTATTTCACACTCGCCCCCTATCTCTTCAACAAAAGGAAGACAGTATATTTCTCATCTTTTCTCTGCGGTCAAGCTTGGTGATTATCATCACGCCAACCTTGAATACCCGAAGGCTCCAACAGCTGACTGCAGGTCCTACCAGGCCCTTGATAGCCTTGGGCATGGGTCAGCAGTATGCCACTGTCTGATGACCCTCTGGCTCCCAACGGGTTTCCAGAGTATGACCAATTGGTTTTTACTGCAACTACTCATGCAGGTCGGGTCGGGTAAAGGGAATAGCTACCTAGATAGAAGGGCAGATCTACCAAAGCCTCAAAGAATAACATTCTAGCATCCAACCACAGAGACACAGCACTGGATCCACCACTGTTGGTTCATCCATTGAGGCTCAGCTCAGTTTTGGTTAAGATATTTCACTAAGTAAACTTCTGAGAAAGTTTCATGAGGCTCCCTTAAAGCACCCACCTGCCTGGCCATGACTCATTTCTCCTTTGATGAAGCTCATTAAAAAAAAAAAGGTAATTTTACATTAAAACAACACCCTAAGAACGGATGGAAACAACGTGGCACAAGAAGGCACGCCAGTCATTTTGGCAAAGTCAGCAAAAGTCCCTGAACAACAACTTTGTGCTCTGAAGATTAACTTTAAATGGTGTTTTCCTTTTTGCCATCACTCTGACCTTGGCAACAACCTGGTGAGAAGTCAGGCCCGGTGCCTTCCTGGAATCGCTGCTGCTGGGGAGGCACCGGCTCAGGAATTTGGAGCTGCAGTCGGGGCAGCTAGGTGGAACCACAGCACACAGAGAGCCAGGTCTGCAGTCAGGAAGGCCTGAGTTCCAATCTGCCCTCAAACACTTGCTAGCTACAACACTGGGCTTAACCTGGTTTGACTCAGTTTCCTCATCTGTAAATTGGGCTGGAGAAGGAAAAAACGGCAAACTCCTCCTTTATCTTTGGAAGAAAAGCCCCAAATGGGGTCATGAACAGTAGGCGTCAACTGAACGGTGACAACAAAGCCTATACTGGGCTCAGCACCCATACGATGAGCCCTGGGGAGTAGGAAGCCACCAGGCTGCCTAAAGAGCGGTGACCTGGCCAGGTTAGAAATGAATCTGCTCGCTGAAATTTAAAAAAACCCAGAAAGCAGTATTTTCTTGAAATCAAATTTAGTGGGAGAAAGGCCCGAAGAGCTATGGTTGTAAGCCTTAGGTCTCCTTTCTCCCTCAACCCCATTAATTGGGGTTGGTTTTAGGTCTTGTTGGTTTTAATTCTAACAGCATCTCTCCCATCTGTCCTCTCCTCTCCTCTCATAGCTATTCCCCTCATTCAAGTACCCATCATCTCATCTGACCTATTAGGTCAATGAGGCCTCCTCACTGGCCTCCCTGCCTCCACTTCATGCTCCATACAGCCACCAAGATACAGATCTGACCATGTCACTCCCCTACTTGAATATCCTCAGTAGCTCCCTCCTGCCTCTAGAATACAGGGGAGAAAATTTTTCAGGCTGGAATGTGAGTGAATCCCGCACATAGTAGCTCCCACCAACTTCTCTATTTTAAGTTCATTTTAGTACCCTTCATATACTTTCTGACCCAATGCAAATGGTCTGCTGGCCCTTCCCCAGACACAACATTGCATCTCCTACCTTTCTCTCTTTGTACTTGCTGGCTCCCATGCCTGGAATGCACTCACTCCTCCTTAGCCTCTCAGCATCTCTGACTTCCTCCAAGCACAAGTCAGATACCACCTTAAGTTACTTTGTATACATCTACCTTGTACACATACTTTGTATATATCTACATACCTGTGTACATATTGAACTACTGCTTCTCTTCCCCTCCCTCTAGAAGTATGCAAGCTTCTTGAAGACAAAGGACCGTTTGTTTCTTGTCTTTGTATCTCTAGAAACCAGCAATGCCTGACACACACATTTGATTAACTGAATTAACATGTTACGCACACTTTCCACAGAGAAGACATGTGTACTGGGAGAAGCTAGATGGAAGAGATGTGTCCATGATGTTTCCTTCAGACATTATACAGCAAAAATTCATCAAAGTTTATTTATAAGATATTTTCTCATTCTCTTTTTGAGGAAAAAAAAACAAACTCTGGTCTTGAAGGTGATCATGGTAATGGCTTTGGAAAATGGCCAGTTTAATACGATTGTATGAAACCTATTTATAAATCATACATTAACAGCTGGCACCAGACCCAACTTTCTCCTCCTCTGGATTCAGCAGTGACACATCTTTTGGCAGTCCTGCTATTTTTTTTTTCAGTTTCATCTTAGAATATCGATTGCATTCTCATCTGAGTTTGTATTAGAACATTCTTGAGGAGCTGTGTTCAAAAATGACTTAATCTGGAAGAAAAGTCCAATGAAATCCACCATTGAGGCTGGGCCACACAGATGCAAGGATAGCAAATGCCAGCTGCCTCATATAATGATGTTAACAAAACAACTATTCATACTTACACAGTGCTTTAAAATTTACACAGCACTTTCCTTAGAAAAGCCCCATGAAGTGGGCAGTGCTCTTGTTATTCTCTCATTTTACAGATGAAGAAACTGAGGCCTGAAGAGATTATGTAACTTGCCCAAGATCACATTTAATTGCCTTTGCCTCTCCCCATCCTCTCCATACCTATAGAGAGCATTACCCCACTTCTAGTTCCTCAGGCTCACAACCTAGGAGTCATCCTGGATTCCTCACTATCTCTCAAACCCCGCCTCCCCATATTCAAGCTGTTGACACAGGCCCATCAATTTCACCTCAGCAAGATTTTGCCTTTGCATCTTGTAGATTTCACTACCTCTGCAACATCTCTTGTGGATTTCACCTTTGCAACATCTCATCAATTTTACCTCTGTACCATCTCTTGTGGATTTCACTTCTGCAACATCTGCTGTAGATTTCACCTCTGCACCAATTCTCATCAATTTCACCTCTGCACAGTCTCTTGTGGATTTCACCTCTGCACTACCATCTCTTGTGGATTTCACCTCTCTACTAACTCTCATCAATTTCACCTCTACACCATTTCTTATGGATTTCACCTCTGTAACATCTGTTGTGAATTTCACCTCTGCACTTTCTCTCATCAATTTCACCTCTGCAATATCTCTCCAATATGCCCCCTTCTCTTCTCTGACAGGCTCCTGCCCCGGTGCAGGCCTTCATCACCTCATGCCTGGATTACTGCAATGGTGACTGGGGATCTGTCTTCCTGCTTCAGTCTCTCCCTATTCTAGTCCATCCTCCATTTAGCCATCAAAGTGATTTTCCTAAAACACAGTTCTGATCATGTCACTTCCTTACACTATAAACTCCAGTGGCTTCCCATCTTCTCCAGGATCAAAGACAAAATACTCTGGCATTCTAAGCCCTTTATAGGCCGACCCCCTCCTACATTTCCAGTCTTCTTAAACCTTACTTCTCCACATGTACTCTTCAATCCAGTGACCCTGACCTCCAGGCTGTTCCTCAAACAACTAAATGACGCTATGCAATTTGACCAGCTATTCCCTATGCCTGGAATGCTTTCTTCCCTTATCTTCATCTTTGGCCTTCCCTGGATGCCTTCAAGACTCAGTTCAAATCGCCTCTTCTACAACGGGCCTTTCCAGGTCCTTATTGGGGCCAATGCCTTCCCTCTAAGATTACCTCCCATTCAAACTGTCCAAATCTTACAGTATATAATAGTTTGCATGGTGTCTTCTATATTAGACATTTTAACTCCTTGGGAGCAGAGAGAAGTGGGAAAGGAATAGGGGGAAAAAAAGGTAGGCAGCACATGTAGACGAGAGTCTGGGTCTGGAGTCAGGGAGACCTGAATTCAAACCTGGCCTCAGACACTTAGGAGGGGAAGGCAATAAGCACTCCTAAAGCACCTACTATGTGCCCAGCACTACACTAATAAGCACTTCATAATGTCATCACATTCTATCCTCACAACAACCCTGGAAAGCAGATGCCATTTTTGTCTCCAATTTATAGTTGAGGAAACCAAGACAAACAGAGGTAAAGTGATTTGCCCACGGTCACAAAGCCAGTAAATGTCTGAAGCTAGATTTGAATTCAAGTCTTCCAGACTCCAGTCCTAGGACAATTCATAGCACTACGCAGTTGGCTACTACTTCCTAGCTGTATGACCTGGATGAGTTTGCATCTAAGCCACCCCTGAAGACTGAGAGATGAAAACAAGATGCTTCCCAGCATTGTAGATAAGAGTTTTCTCACCTCACAGGTAGGGAAGTTTCCTATGCCAATCTAATCACAGATCCAGCCTCCATCCTTCTCCTTAGTGATTCTGACACATTATTGAATTGAATAGAAATTTCATTTTAAATGCTAGAGGGAAGCTTGTTATTTAAAAGGAGTTCTATGGTTAATCCTCAAGCAAATGTATCTGTAAGTCTGTAAAGTTTATCTATTGCTCTATTTGCCTTTCTTTGTATTCCCAGAGCTGGGACAGAGTCAGTCAAACATTAAGTGCTTAGTGCCTACTTCAAGTCAGTAAGTATTTATTAAAGCACCTACCAGAGCCTAAGTGCCAAGCATACAAAGAAAGACAAAGGGCAGTGCCTGCCCTCAAGGAGCTCACAATCTAACAGGCAGACAATAAGTAAAAACAAGGTATCTAAGGAAATAACGAAGAGAAAACTGTTCTATTACAAATGTAAGCTATTTCTTCTTTTCTGACATACTCAAAAAGGCACATAGGGAGAGTGGGTGAATCTTGAGAGGAAAGGCACTAGAATTATGGGGGGTAGGAAAGGCTTCATGTAGAAGGTAGTATGTTATTTGGGGTTTGAAGGAAAGCAGGAAGCAGAGATGAAGAAAGAGAACATTACAGGCCTGGGGACTGATGGAGGCAAGCCCAGAGTCAGGAGATGGAGTATCTTGTTTGTGTTGTGAGGGTCACACAGGCCAATATATGTAAAGCACTTTGCAACCCTTAAGATATTATAAAAATGCTGGCTATAACTAGCACTTACTGTGTGTTGAGCACTGTGCTAAGCACTGGGGATAAAAGGGAAAGCTGGCCCTGCCCTCAGTGAGCTCACATTCATTCCCCTGACATCCTGGATTTGTCAGAGACTGTATGAGAGATCTCCAGTTAATCAATCAAAAAGCATTTATTAAGGGGAGGTCAGGTGGTGCAGTGAGTTCTAAGAATGCCGGCCCCAGCGTCGGGACACCTGGGATCGGTTTGGGCCTCAGATCCTCAGCACCCACACACACACAAAATAACTGGCCATGTAACCTTGAGCAACTCAACTTAACCCCAACTGCTTTATAAAAAAAAAAAATTTTATTAAGCACCTAATTAGTACACTGACCTCTGGTTCATCCAAGGCCCCTTAATCCTTTCCTCACTTGGCTCCCACTGACCTGCATTATTCCTGTGTGAATTCAGAAGCGGCAAAGGTCTGATGATTCCTGACCTTCCCCAGCACTCACCTTCTTCTTGGGGAAGGGGGTGTCCAAGCCTGTGTCACGCTTACAGTGAACCCCTGATATCAGGAACACAGATTGGGGCTTGATCATAGGAGAATGTCAGCCACCAAAGGATACAACTACAAGACCTCTCTCTCCCTCAGCAGCCTCTATCCCTCACACCTCTCAGGAAATGATGAAAAAGAGGAGATCACAGATTGGGATCTAGAAGGGCCCCTGTAGATCCTCAGCTCCAACCTCCCCATTGACAGATGAAAGGAAGTGATTGGTCCAAGTCACACCAGGTAGTCAAGTAGGATTGTCAGGAATCAAACCTAACCAAATAAAAGCAGTGCCATGCAGGAACTCTGCCAAGGGCAATGTCCATCCATTCATAAGAGAGAAGCCATTCTCATGCAGATAGACTACAATTTCTTTCTTTTCTTTTTTGGCCAGGAGGAGGCAGGGAGGGATGGTGGTGAAGAACAGATACTAGTTTGTCTAAACCTTGGACACTATTTAAGCACAATTTCCCACAATCCACCCTCACGACACTGACTGGCAGCAGGTAAATTTCCATTTGCAGGGACAAGACCAAAAGAGACTTTTAGGACAAAGATACAGATTTAGAAAGGGTCTTGGAGCCCACTGAATCCAATCCGTTAGCACAGAAGAGGAAACTGAGGCAGGGCAAGGTCGAATTTGAATCCCTTTCCTAAAGGCAGGGCAGGAACCAACCTATGCCAGAGAGATGCTTGTCCAATTAAATTCCAGAGATGACCTTTAGTCAATCAACAATTCATCAGGCAACCAGTATCTCTTCCGTTCTCACAAAGAATTTGCCAGGGGATAAAAGTACAAAGAATTAAATGATCCCTATTCACCATGAGTCTACCATACATGGCATAAATATAACGTGAATAAATACTATGCAAAGCCGTTAAACATAGGTAGTTGGGGGGATGAGCAAAGTCTGTGAGTGGAATGTAGGTGTGAGCGTCCATCTTAAAGGGAGATCACAAGAGAAAGCAGGGCATAACATGAGATTCTTCACCTCTGGGGGAATCAGGGACCCCTCTGGCCACCTGGGTGGGCCTATAGACCTCTCCTTAGAAAAATGCTTCTAAATATTTGAGAAAATGCTTAATTTAAGTTAGAGGTTGATGAAAATAAAGATGTAATTCCCCATCCCCACCATCCCAGTGCATGGACCCCCAGGAGTCCAGGTTAAGAACCCCTTATATAATGGGGAGAGGACTGGGCCAGGAGTGAGATCTTCTGTTATCTCAGGGGACTTGCCCAAGGTCACACTGCTGGTATGTGTCTGAGATAGGAAAAAGACCCTGGTGGCCGTCTACTGTGCTACCCTATGTCTCAATCAGCAAATGTGTTCATTACAAATGATTCTCAGCTTTTCATGAAATAGAGTCCCTAAGTTCACTTGCTCTGTGTTGCTAAAAGTCTCAAAGGTACCTCTCTTTAATAGTCTATGAAAGCTTTTTCATGAGTGAGTAGCCTGACACCCCTCTGTGCCCTGCCCCACCCCACTGTGTTTCCTTCAAAGTTGGCCAGGAACGCTTTAGCAGCCCACCTACCCATAAGGCACAGGGCAAAAGCCTTGCTCATGAATGGGCAGCAACCAGACCCTGATGGTTAAAGAGCTTCTAAGCTATCCTGTAAAGCTGAGAAATGAAGTGAGAAAAGAAGCATGTCAGGGACACCTCGGAAGAGACGGGAGGGCAGGCTGAGGAGAACATAGCTGGACACAGCCTCCCTGGGGTGCTTAAACCTTTACCAGACATCCAGGTCTTTCTTCGTGCTCTCTTTTTTCCCAAGGAATGAGAAGGGAGGGCACTTCTCTTTCTAGATGTTTGGTGTGAGAACCCTTAGCTCAGTTAAGAATTTTAAGGGCCTGTCTCCAAGTTCCAGAAATAGTGTCAAGCGGGCAGGCAATCCCTTTGTCAATACCCTGAGTAAGTGGGGATGCGAGGGCTGAAGAGCTTTCAAAAATCCCCAGGTGAGGGAAATTAAGGGATTTAAGGAGCTTATAGTTCATTACAGACATTCACAGGTGCCTGAGCTGTGCACACATGTACACACACACACACAATCACCAAGGCCCTGCATTCTATTCCATGTATAGCAATCCTCTCCCACACACCCATACCCTGTTGGTAGAACTGTGAGTTGACCTAACCATTCTGGAAATCAATTCTGGAATGTTGTTAAAAATGAGACATAACTGTCCATACCTTATGACCTTGAGGGCCCATGTTAGGCAAAAAACAACCCAAAGGAAGCCAGAAACTGAAAGAAAGAATCCACATTCACCAATATATTCACAACAGTACTATTTTTGTGGTAGAGAAAAAGATGGCCACTGATCAAGGAATGCAATAAGGGAATTATGGAGAAGTCTGGGAAAACATCTGAACAGATGCAAATGCAAGGAAAACAACAGAGACAGTGGCTAGAACAATACACATGGTAAGTGAGAGGGGTAGGGGGATGGGAGATAATAAGCGAGAAGCTTGGCCTTAGAGAAGAGGCAGAACATGGAGCTCTGAAGATGTTAAGGGCTGTGGATGGGGAATGCTGTGTCCACTGTCAGACATGACCCAAGGCTTGTGTCTTCTCTTTCTTTTCAAAATCTTTAAGAAAGGTGACTTAGTAGATAGGGAAGGGGGGGGGTAATATTTGGAAATTAAGGTGATATATAAAACAAAAGATACTGTCAAACCACAGAAATAAAAATAGCAGTTAGGTGGTGCAATGGTTAGAGTGATGGCCTTGGAGTTAGGAACACCAGAGTTCAAATCTGTCCTCAGACACTTACTGGCTGGGTGACCTTGGGCAAGTCACTTAATTTCTGACTCAGTCTACTCATCTGTAAAATGGGGATAATAATAGCACCACCTCAAAGGGTTATCGTGAGGATCAATAATTATAAAGTGCTTGGCACAGCCATAGTAGGTGCTTTATAAAGTTTACCATTATTGTGATTATTATTAAAACCAAAACACCATCCTTAGCCATAGGATTCTTCTGCCTTCCTGGCTTATAGATCTCAAGCAGTAAAGTAAATTTTCTCAAAAAACTGTCACGTATAACTGATAAACACCAACTTCTATCTGGTTTCCAAGCCCCCCCCCCATTTCTTTTCTTTTTAAAAAAAATTATTTTATTTTTTCTCCAGTTATTTCCACATTCATTTTTATAAGATTTTGAGTTCCAATTTTTCTCCCTCTCTCCCTCCCTCCCTTCCCTTCCCTCTTCTGATAATGGTAGGCTTGATAAACTCTGATAAGCTTCCTCTCATATCTAACAAGCAATGAAAACAGGCTTGAGTACCGTAGGCATTGGTTAAGTTCTCAGTCCATTAAAATCTCCATTAAAATATTAAAACAATCTGTTAGACAAACAGGAGATAAAAATTTCCAACATAAAGTAGCTCATTAACTTTTCCCCTCTTGCCTTTAAAAATACATCTCTGGGATGGCCATTCAGGCCTCACATACATCCTGGGAAACCCAGAAGCAGCAACCACAAACAGCCACTCTCCTCACGATGCAGTTGAATGTCTTGGGTGCAACGGCAAGCAGAAGTACTGGTTTCGAATTCTGCCTCTCCCTCTAACTCTCTGGGCCCCAGTTTGCTCCTCTGAAGAATGAGAGGCTGGCCTGTATCTAAGGTCTAGGCCATTGCTAATTCTAGGAGTCTACAGCTAATTAAATTCCTGTCTGCATCCCCAGGGAGTCCCTCTGAACAGTATTGGACACTTAGGAATCATTCAGAAAGTACCCAAAGCCACTACTTCCTTTCTCAGACTAGAATTAATTAGGATGACAGAGAAGTCCCCCAGCAGTTTCAAACTGGCTCTTTTAAACAAATGTCTCGACATTTCTGGAAGAAATGCCAATGAAAGGTCAGCGGCTAGAAAAGCTGCCGCATTCTGAGCAAACCACTACAGCACTGTGGGCCTCAGTCTCCTCACCTGTAAATATTTCCTAGGACACCCTTCCAACTGAGTTGGCTTAATTGACTGTGTAAGGCCAATGAAGACTGATGTTAGGCTCATATATTAAGGTCAGAAGGGACCTCAGAGGTCATCTGAGCCAAATCCCTCATTTGACAGATGCGAAAACTGAGGCATGAGGTCACACTGCTAGTATAGGTATGAAGCAGGCTTTGGACCTGGGTCTTCTCACTCCAAGTCCAGGGCCACACAGTTAAACCAGAAAAAAAACAAAACAAAACAGCAGAACAGATTTGCCCATAGTCAGATAACTAATAAACATCAGAGGCAGGATCAGGAACCATGTTCTTCCTGACTCCAAGGCTGGCATTCCATCTTTGGGCCATCCTGCCTTTCCCTCCCACCCTTTTCCTGAAGTGCCACCATTGTTAAACTTAACCATGAGGGCAATGGTGGCCACTAGGGTGGGAATGGTCACACTTTTATCTAGTCAAAACTTCTTTCTTTGGGACCTGACCTACTTCCTTTCCTAGCTCCCCAAGGTCTGTGCTAATGAACACCGGACTGTTTCAAGAGATACTCTCATTTGGGAATTAACTTTTAAATTGGAGAGATAACACTTTATGAAATGGTCCTCTATTCTCTTGGCTGAAAAGCCATCTCCAGACTCAATGAACAATGAGGCAGAACTCTATTCATTATGCGGTACTGCAATGCCATGGGGATGCCAACATGCCATCATGCAAATGTATCTGGCATTGGGCACCAGCTCCAGAAACTGGAAACTTGTTTCAGGCAATCCAGGTAAGGGTCAGAGGAGAAGCTCCTTCCCCAATCTGGAGCCTGACAGCTAGGGTGGGCGAGCAGGTCCGTGGCCCCTGAGGGTGCGGTTTAGCCAAGGTCTCCCTTCCCACCAGGGCTCAGGACCTGCCCCAAGAGGATTGCCTTTCCCTAATCTGTTCATTCCATCAGAGCTTCAGGAGATCGGATTAAACAAACACAAGGAAACTGGACAAACCAGGGACCTTCCCCAGGCTGGAAATAATCTCATTCCCAATGTGAAGACTGAGGCTTTATTTTTAAACAGGGAAAGAAAAGAAGCCCCTAATGCTCCTAATTACGCTTTACTGGGCTGCAGCAAAGACCTCATTGGATTTCTATATATTAAATAACCTGAATTAACAAACATTTATTAAGCACCAACTGCATGTCAGGAACTGTGCTGGGCCCTGGGGAGATGATCTGAACTCTAGCCTCTCATCTCAGGTCAGCAATAAAATCTTCCGTTTGCCATTTAAAGTTCTTCACTTCCTGGCCCCTTCCTTCTTTTTCAGATCCCTAAGAGGCAGCTAACACTGGCCCATTTGCTGGCCCTCCCCTAGGCCATTCTATCCCAGTCTCTCTGGCTTTGCCTTGACTGTTCCCCATGTCTGGAATGCTCTTCCCACCCCAGTCCCTCTACCTAGAAGGGTCCATCCTGGTTGCCTTTAAGACTCAGCTGAAATCCCCTCTTCTTCAGGAGACCTTCCCTTCTCTCCCTTATAGATGCATCTTTTCTTCCTCTTCCTCCCCATTGCCTCTGAACTGGCCTTCCATTTACTGTGTAGTTATTTGGATGGGAGCTCCTGAAGGGCAGGGACAGGCTTCTAGCCCTTCTTTGTCTCCTCAAGGTCCAGCATAGTACCTGGTATACAGTCAGAGACTATTAAGTGTCTCTTTTTGTTGTCTCCCAACACTCAGCAGGAACAGGAGGTAGCTGGAATGGCCCTGGGGCCCTGGCAGTGATTTCCAGAAAAGCAACGGGTGGCCATCCTTCCTGTCCCATCCAAGCTCACACAGGCTGCCTCACCTCCCACCTGCCCCCACTAATGGACTCCCCCACCTTTCAGTTTCCCTGGAGCAAAGTCCCCTTCTCTGGTTGCCTCCCTCGTTCCTTTCCCAGGTTAGAATATAGGCTCCCTGAGGGCAGGGAATGCCTTTTTGCCCTCAGCCCTTAGCACAGTAAGGGATCCACAGTCAAGACCTAATAAAAAGGTTTTCATTCGTTCATTCAACTATGAATTAGAATAAAGAAGCCATCACACACAGAACTGAAGTCTTAAACTCAGCCACAATGGATTAAGAACAATGACCACCAGACACCGATGCAGCCTAAGTCTGCAAAGTGCTTGCATTCTACTCGAGTCTCTGTGTGATCTCTATTTAACAGATGAGGAAACTGAGGCCAAGAATGACTCATCCAAAGTCACCTGCTTTTTATGAACACAAGCACAAGTTACTGCAGCCTCTAGATGCACAGATTTCAAGCTGGAACTTCACCCTCATGGACAAAGGACTGGGGGTCGGGAAGCCTGGGGGGGTGCATTTCATCTCTGCAGGTCTCATGGGCTTCCTCTGCAAAAGGACCGACTGAAAGGTCCCTTCTGGTCCTAAACCTCCGAGCCGATCCCTGAAAGGATTCTAGTATGACACCTTCCTCTTATAGGTCAGAAAACCCCATCTCTCAGCTCCCATTCCCTCTCCCCCCACCCAGCTGTGGCCTTCTGACTTCCCTGGGTTGTTTCAAGTCATTGGGCAATATACATTTATTAAGCACCTACTACGTGCCAGGCCCTCTGCTGAGTACTGTGTATACAAAAAGAGTCAAAAGACAGGCCCTGCCCTCAATATGAGGGGGAGACTATGGACAATCAAGGATGTGCCACCAAGCTTCAGACGAATAGGGAAAAGGGGAGATAATTAACAGAGGGCAAACACTGGAATCAAGAGGGCTGGGGGAAGGGCTGGGGGGAGTTAAAGGAAGCCAGGGAAATGGCCAGGGGGCAATGGGGCAGGAGAACCTTTCAGGCACCAGAGACAGCCAGAGGAAACATCGGGGGCTAAGAGATGGCGACTGTTCATGAGACAGCCAGGAGGCCAGGAGAACTGATCAGCGTACGTGTCAGGGAGAAAGGTGTATGACAACTAGAAAGGGAGGAAGGGGCATGTCAGGAAGAGAATCTGGGATCTGATTCTGGAGACCAGCAGGAGCCACTGCAGTTAACTATGGGGGTGGCGGATAGGACCTCTGCTTTGGGGAATCATTTGGTGGCTGACTGGAGAATGGATTGGAGTGGGGAGGGACTTCAGGCAGGCAGACCCACCAGGCGGCTATTACAATAGTCCAGGCATGATGTAATGAGGGCCTGCATCAGAGTGGTGGCAGTATCAGAGGAGAGAAAGGAACACAATGGAGAAATGGTGCAAAGGTGGAATCAACAGGCCTTGGCAACAGATTGGCCATGGCGGGGAGAGACAGTGGGGAGTGGAGAATGCCACCCAGGCTGGGAGCCTGGGGCTGACAGAGTGGGAGAAGGGAAGGCCAATCAACCCCAACTAAAATCTCACCCCCTCTTAAAATCCTTTCAGAATCCCCTTTAATCCTGACGCCTCTGTTGATTAGCTTGGGTTTACCCATAGCTTATTTGTACAAAGCTGCTGACAGATGAATCCCCATGAGACTGGATGATCTTTGCCTTCCTAGTATCCCCAGCCCTTAGAATACAGTAGGTGCTTAATTAATGTTTATTGACTGGTGGGACTAGCCCAAGGTCATATGATATGAGTAGCAAAGCCAAGTCCTCAGGCATTAAATACTGTGCTCATTCCAATGTACCAGATTTTCTTTATTAGTCTGAAAAAATGATTGGGTAAACGACACACACCAGCCCATGATTTTCATTTGCTTCCCCTTTTTTTCCTCCACTCCTGGGAGGCTGGGGGAGGAGGGGGGCAGAAATGTCAATTCTATTGTTTTGATTGACCTGCCTTATAGTATTTTTGCCTGGTTTTAATGATTGATTGATTGGTTTCCAGATAGCAGATGAATGTTCCAATGTGTGTGTGGGCACACATACACTCACTCACTCCCTCTCTCAACCAAGCCTTCCTACCTAGCTTGGATGAAGGCGCTCCTTCCCTGGGATCATGATCAACACTTGCTCTGAGAGCAGGCAGGTATTTTGAAGAGGGGGCTGTTGGCGCTTTATGCACCTTTTAAACCCAGGGCCAAGAAAGTACTCTTTTAAAGCAGGAGTGGAAGGGGGAGGAGAGCAAAGACACCCGTGGAGATTTGGCCTTCTGGCAACCTCCAAAAAGATTCATTATAGACAGTATATTCAGTCTGGGTTATAACTGTGCCAGGAAATGTAAACACCCTGTCCCCAAAGGCAGGAGGTGGGGAGAAAGGAGTAAATGATGGGAAGGAAGCTGGTCCTGAAAAGTTTATCCAACTCCACACATTTGCCTCTCCAACAAATTCCAAGTTTATTTCCCACGCCAGGCCGACCATTTAACAAAAACAGGGAATGCTTAAGGTGGAAAAAAAAAAAAAAGGAACAAAAGACAGCCTCCCACAGCTGGCTTCTTTCTGGCTTCTTCTTTATATCCCTCCTGGGCAGGAATGAAATCAAGCTAGCCCCTTTAGGAAAAAGCTTGTGTTACGTGTAGCCCCTAAAAGAAGCGCCCCCCTGAGAAGGGCCGGGCTGCCCGGCCTTGTCAATTCCACCTCTCAGCTGCGGAAATGTCTAAAGTTTCACTCGGGAAAATCTCAACTAAAACCAACACTTCCCTTTCCTCCTCGGGAGAATTTTATGAATGATTTGAGTAAAGCTTCCCAGGCAAGAACACTCTGCAAGGCTCAGCGTAAGGCAGGAGGGCCAGGCGGTGAATTAAGTCAACCAGAGACAGCTTGGAGAAATTTTCCTTATTGAAATTGAAAGCTTCCGTGGTCCATCCACTACCCACTCCTCCCGGCACCTCTGGCCAGACTTCAGATTTAAAAGGAAAGAAGTCAAGCACGGGTTTTCTCCACTTCACCGCCTCCATATGGTCGGAGAGAACACGCGTGGCCTACCCCCGCCCCCGTCCCCGTCTCCGATCTAATCCCGCGGTGCGTGGGAAGTCCCAGGTTCCGGTGTCCGTGGCTGGCCTTTACCACCACCCCCACTTCCCCAGGCCTCACTTTTTCCCACGCCAGCCCAAGCTCTGGCTCCCCATGTCTCTGTTCCCGGATGCTCAACCTGGGTGCCCGCTACGCCTGGCTACCCTCCTTCCCAGCTGGGGGAGAGGGGGGGCTGCGGGAAGGGGGTCGAGAAAGCGAGAGGGGCGTGGCACTCCCCAGAGGCGCTCTAGGCCAATCTCTCTCTACCGCAAAGGGGTCTACCCCTAACCCCCAGGGGAAGGGCAGCGCCCTCCTTGCGTCGAATCCCTCTACCGTTGCCCCAGCCTGGGGTTAGGGGGCATCCTCGTGGAGGACGCGCCCAGGGCAGCGTTTCTCCTTCTCCTTCCCCTCCCCATCCCCCAAAGCAGGCACACTGGGCTGGGGACGGAGGGGCTCCCCGGGCAGGGGCACCCCCTTCTAGGCTTTAAGCTCAGGGCCAAGCGCCCCCTCCCCAGCTCCCGCGCCCAGGGCGCACGCACGCCCCCTCCTGGCCCCGGTCTTGGGGCGCTTAATGCGCGAAGCCAGTCTCCGCCCTCCGGGACACTCATGCCTGCCTGCCTTCCTTCCTTCTTTCCCTCCCTCCTTCCATCTCTCCTCCGCCCCAGGATTCGGCGGCGCCGCCGCCCCCCAAATCCGTGCCCTGTGCCGCACCCTGCGCTCTGCTGCCCCCAAGGGTGTCCACCACGTACCCCTACCCGGTGTGGCCTCGCTCACCTCTCGCCGCAGCAGCTGCCGAGGGACTCTGTCTCTCTGGGCGACCAGAGACTGCTCCGACCTCTCCTCCTGCTCCTCCGGGTCCCCGGCTCCGCCTAGCTCTGGGGTAGGCGGGGCGCACGGACAGACGGGCGGAGCGGTGGTGGCGGCGCCGGGCTTAGCAGCAGCTTTGGCCCAGGCTCACTTGCCCCCAAGGCTCTCTCCCTCCCTCCTCCTCTCCCTCCCCCGCTCGGCTGCAGAGCCCGTGCCCAGTGCGCGCCCTGGCACCCGAACCAGGCCCAGAGAAAGGTCTGCAGCACTTTGGGTTGGGCACAAGTGGTCGAGCAGGGTTCACACCCAGGAGAAGGAGAGCTCTGCTGTTCCCTATGGAAGGCTCTCCACGGCTATTTAAGATGTTGCAGCCTCTGCCTCACCCCCTGCCTCGATTGGCCTTTTTCTGGAACTGTCTCCAGATGTTTTGCCCACCCTGGGGCGTGGAAGATCCGCTCATGGCCTTGTCTCAGGGGCTGGGCGCTGAGCCAAACCTCAGCCATAGCAAATAGTGGATTCTGTAAGATTCAAGGACCCAGGTGGTGGGCTTCCTGTAAAGTGAGGATAGGGTTGCTAGCCTTTGTCGATTACCCAGAAGTGGTAGCCATTCCCTACCTGCACTGGGTGCATGTGTCTGCCATACACAGTAGGCTCTTTGCTAATTGACTGCCTTGTCTGATTCGAGGGAGAGAGAACAGGGCTGGGGAATTGGACCAACTATATTTTCTTTGGCTAATCTAAGGACAGAATTAGGCTATGGTAGCACACACACATGTGTATACATACATATGTGGGTGTACACATATACACAAATGTATATTAATATTTCAGTGGAGTGGTAAAGGAAGCCTGGATTGGGAAGCTAAGGGCCTCTCTGACTGCTGGGATCCTCTTCTTTCTCTGTGAGTGACCTTGGGTGGCTCTAGTAACTGAGACTCCCAAGATCCCTGCTAGTTGTGATGGGCAGTTCAGTGCTTGGATAGTGACTGGTGAATTGCCCTCAGATGGCCTGGTGTCAAATCCTGATCCAGCTGCTTACTCCCGGTGCCACCTTGGGTATATCACTTCATTTCTCTGGGACTGTTTCCTCCTCTGAAAAGTGAGGGGATTGAACCAGATGCCAGCCAAAGGGGTGCCCCACTAGGTGGTGCATTCCTGAATAACTGAGCCTCAAACAGCCAGTCCCTAGTTCAGGCCCTCACCCCCTTTCCATGGAACTATTACAATAGCCCCAATGGTCTCTATGCCTCAGTCTCTCCCTTATCCGATCTGTCCTCCAAACAGCTGCCAAAGTGATTTTCCTAAAGCTTAGGTCTGACCATGTCATCTCCCCCCACCCCAACCTACACACTCAATAAACTCCATTAGTTCCTTGTCACCCCAAGATACCCATGGTGTGTTGACGATCTCTCGAGATCTGACTAAACTGATGGGCCCCTTTTCAGAAACATGACCTTCAGTGCAGAGAGTAAAATACAAAGGATTACAAAGAAAACCAATTAGATTGGAATACAGTTATTTTTTAAAAGTTCACAGGTTAAGAACCTCTGTTCTCGGACCAAATACAAACTCCTGTGTCTGGGATTTCATTTGCTTCTGCCCTCCCCATAGCCACCAGTTGCCGGTATTCTTGCCATTTCTCCCATGGGAGATCTTTGCTCTGTCTCCCCGGCCTGCCTGTATCCACCTCTCAGAATCCCTGGTCCCTTTCAAAGGTGAACTCAAGCATGTCTGCAGAAGTCATAGGGGCTTCCCCAGCTGCTAATTCCTTCCCTCCCTCCAATTATTCCCTCTATATTGTAGAAATGTTTTGTTTTTAAGGTAAATGTTGCCGCTGCTATAAAATGTAAGCTTTTTTGGAAAGGGCAGAGCTGGCTTCATGTTTTAATCTCCTGCACTTAGTAGTACAGCGCCCCTTTACATGCTTGTTGACTGGTAAGAATTTGACCAGCTGTATTTTCGTTGGCCAATGTTTCAATGGCCAGTTGGAGAGAGAAGGGGTTCCATGGCAGACAGGAAGGGTCCTCGGGTTTTTGTACAAGGTAGCCATCTGTGAGCACGCTCTCACCTTCAGAAAACTGCTGTTCCTCTGAATGAGAATAAATGTTCCGTAAGAAAGCTTCAATACTAGTGATCTTTGCCCTGAAAAAAATTCAAATATAAATTCATGTCTGTCCCCACAATACTACACACAGTGATTCTGGCGTATTGGAATAGACTGAATTTCCTGTTTTACTCTAAATTTGTCTCACCCTTTTGTCCTGTGGGCATCCCATGCTCCCCCTAGCATCATTTGGGGGGTGTTATCACTATATTAAGAACACAGAATTATTCAGAGTGACTGCAAAACACAGGTGACATGAGCTGGGACTGGCAGATGGGGAGCTGGCCAGTTGGGGCTCCATTCATCACCCTCACAATTCCCTGTTCTAGGAGGGATTGCCCTCTCTCCTGTTCTCTTCTTTTGCCACATTCATAGTGAAACTATGAGGGGCAGAAGTGAAAAGCATGCCCACCCTGGTGAACAGGGAAGCATCTTTAATTTCACTGGCAGGGGGCAGGAGTCAGCCCCGCAAGTGACCCTCACCTTCATTTCTTATCCCTGCTCAAACCAATTGCTCCATACCCTAAAACCAAATACTGCCTTTGGAGTTGGTCAAGAAGTCAGAACACACTTACTATGTACTGGGCACTGTGCTAAGCAGAAAAAGACAGTCCTTACCCTCAAGGAGCTTATATTCTCATGAAGGAAGACAAACACAAAGCAAAGGGCCGCTTCCTTAGGGTGGAGTGTTGTTGAGAAGTCTAGAAAGTCAGAAACAGCCAAGAAAGCAATGGAAGTTGGCAGGCCTGGACCCCTCTCCAAAATGGAGGCCCAAGGGAAGAAGGGGGATGGCTGACCAGGAGTGTGCCAGAGTGAGAAAGCCTCGGGGGGATGGATGTTCCAGAGGGAGGAGGTCCTAAGTACCGAGGGAAGGTTCAGAATGAGAGCACAGCTGAGCCCTGGGAAGCAGAAGAGCCTGGAAGGGAATGGAGGTCCAGAAGGAACTCAACAGTAAAAGAAAGTCTGCCCTTGAGTCTGGCTGGGCCATTCCATGAGGGATAAGCAAGCAGCAAGTCAGTCAGTCGGCCAACAAGCAGTTGTTAAGCTCTTGCTGTGTACAGATTGTGTGAAGGAATACAGAAAAAGGCAAAAACATGACCTCTGCCCAGGACAGCTCAGGTTCTGATGGGGAAGAGAAAAGAGCGACTGAGGTTCCAACAAACCCAGCAAGGAGCCAGCGCCAGCCGGAAGGTTTTGCAGGCCCCTGCCAGGGCCTGACCGTGAGTGACAAAAGTGGCTGGGAGAAGCCTGGCCCCTCAGTCTGCCCACTGACTGACTGTCCTTCTAAAAGGGCTGGCTCTGTGTGGGTTCAATTCGGTGAATGGAGGCTTGCTCCTGTCAAAACTGCTGAGTGGGACATCTGGATCATCCAAGCACCTCACCTGCGTTCCCTGAACTTCTGGGGTTTGGGGCCCGTGTATGAATAATTTGGGGAGGCCTCAGTCTGGACCGAGTGCAGCTGTGGTCTACATACTGACTTTTTTGAGGGTCAGTGTGTATAAGCAATGCAGGTAATGATGGGAGGAGGAGGCTGAGCTCACAGGATTGGGGACACATGCAAGTCCCCACAGGTCAAGGTGACCTACACAAGTAGGGGAAGGGGCCATCTTGGGTAAATTCTCTGTTGTTGAGTCCTTTCAGTCATAGCCGACGATCCTTAGGTTTTCTTGGTAGAGATGCTGGAGAGAGGTTTTTCCATTTTCTTCTCCAGTTCAATTTATAGATGAGGAAACTGAGGCAAACAGGGGGAAGTGACTTGGCCAGGGTCACAAGTTAGTATGCATCTGAGGCCATATTTGAACTCAGGTCTTCCTTACTCCAGGTCTGGCACTCTATCCACTTTGCCACCTAGCTGCCTGTGTAAATTCTCACTCATGTAAAAGGTGGGCACTCAAGTGAAAGCTGCATGAGGGAGAGAAAACTATCATTGACGAGGCTGTTAATAAACCCTGAAAGTGTCCCCTGTAGCAATGTGGTCAAGAACTCCTCCCCTTGTTTCTCAGGTCTCTCTCTTCTATGTCTAGGAGATGTTGCGACTGTATCCTAACATGGAAGACCGACTCTTAAACCACAGACTCATGGACTCTACACTCGCAGCTCCCTAGAGAACTGGATTGCTGCTGTGTCCTCTCTGCCCCCCCAAAGGGTCCCAGAGGTCTGAGTTCCAGAGTGTCACTAGCTTGTCAACTGTCTGGTTGAGTGTCTCTCATCCTGAGGAGTTACACACACCAATGGCCTTTTCTCAGTGGTCATCTTACTTGGCCTCTGCAGTCTTTAACACTCTCTTCCCCCTGATAATTTCTCTCTAGGTGTCTATGATTCTAGTCTCTCCTGGTCTTCCTCTTACCTCCCTAACCTCTCTTTCTCAGGCTCTTTTTGTTGGATCTTCATCCAAACCCTGCTCACTAACTGTGGATCTCCCCCAAGGCTCCACCTTCAGCCTCTTCTCTTCTTCCTTTTGACTGTTTCACTTGGTGAGCTCATGGGTTCAACGATCATCTCTAGTCAGATGATTCTCAGATTTATAGAGCCCTCACCTCTCTCATGACTCCAGCCCACATCTCCAGCTGCCTATTGGACGTCTGAAAATGGATGTCCCATGGATATCTTAAATTCAACATGCCCAAAACTGATATCATTATGTTTACCTCTAAGACCCTCCATTCTTCCCATTGTCCTCATTACTGTAGAGGGTGCCCGCCATCCTTCCTGAGGCTCAAAACCTAGGCATCATCTTTGACTCCTGACTATCTCTTCTTCCATATTCAATCTGTTGCCAAGGACTGTCAATACACATCATCTCTCCCGTATGTTCCCTTTTCTCCTCTGACACTGCTACCATCCGGGGAAGGTCCTCATCACCTCATGCTTGGACCATTGCAGTAACTCATTGGTTAGTTTCCTCCCATTCCAGTCCATCCTCTGTTCAATCACAAAGGTTATTTTCCTAAAGTATAAGTCCAACCACATCGTTCTCACCCTCAAAATACTCCAATGGCTCCCTATCACCTCTAGGATCAAGTACAAAATCCTGTTTACATTCAAAGCCCTTCACGACTTAACCCCTTCTACCTTTCCAGTCTTCTTACACCTCTCCTTCCTCACATACTGTGTGATTCAATGACACTGGCCTCTTGGATGTTCCTTAAACAGCGTTCTCCATCTCAACTGTAGACGTTCTTTGGCTATGCCCTACATTCATAATGGTTTCCCTCCTCATCCTTCTACAGGCAGCCTTCCCCAGCCTCCTTAATTTTAGCGCCTTCCTTCCATTGATTATTTTCTATCTGACCCGTCAATAGCTTGTTTGCATGTTATCTTTCCCATCAGATTGTGAGCTCCTTTCTTTGTATCCCCCACACTTAGCTAAATGCTCATTGAGGTGCTGACATGACTTTAATTTCAATTCCTTTTGCTTCTATGGTTATGGTTATGAATAAAAAATCTATAGTCGGTTACACCACACTTGTTTGGTCAGTTCCACAACACCAAGCTTTTATGATCCACATCCACTGAGTGTAGCAAGGAAGAGAAAAGGATCTTTTTTTTTTCTTTTTTGCCAATGGATGATTGTCCAACCCTTAAGCATCTGAATGTATAAATCCATATACAACATATACCTAAGCTAAGGAGAGGGGCAATGCCAACAATGCGAAGGAAAGATCTATGAGACAGAGGGAGCCAAACCTCCAAGAAGCATAAAGAGGTTGGCATTTCCCTGAAGTGTCCTATGGTGTTAAGTGGAATACCTGAGCTCTGGCTAAGATGAGTATGGGACAGCCAGCACATGGACCTCAGCCATGAGTATGGCCAAGTGCTCTGCCAGAGTGCCCTCTGGTGGTTAAATTTCTATATGATGATGATGATGGTGATGATGGTGATGATGATGATGGTACGAGTACTAGTAGCCAAAGGGACATTGATTATAAAAATTTCCTAAAGGAGTTTAATTGGTACAAATTGATTACCATAACAAGGAGACCTAAAGAAGCCTTGAAACCATCACAGTCACCAAACACTTGCTCTCCTTGCTGAAAGGACAGATTCAGCAACCAAGGAAAATGGCGATTTAATATCTATGCTTGCTTGTAAAACCTTATGGGGAAAGATGGTAACAGAGTATGATGAATATTATCATTAAACAATGAAAAGCAGGAAAGGGGAAAATCAGTTTAAAGAAAACCTGGTGACAGAATCAACTAAGCAAAATCATTTTGAAGTTATTTAAGGACAACAAACTGGTGGAAAATGGAAAAGATCTGTAAAGAATTTTCAACCAAACTCTTTTAACCTTCAAGGACAGCAGACGTTTGAATTGTCATACAGTCTGGAAATGTGGTTCTTGAGAAAACTGAAATGACAAAGAAAAGAAAGATGGAAACAGAGCTGGACTAGACCAAGATTTCTATGCCAGGGACTCATGCTGGGTATTATGCAAATTTAAGGACACTGAGTGATCAACTCTGAGGATATCTGAAATAGGGAAGGATGTTAAAGGGATGGAAAATATCTCAAACCTTATTTTTACCAAAAAAGGGAGTGAGAGAACACCAATAATTATCAACTTATATGCCTATTTCCATATACACACATGTATATATATATATATACACACACACACACACATTTTTACATACAATTTTGCTGTCCTAATCTATACACATATTTACATTTATCCTTGATAAAGGTATAAGAATGTAATAGGCAGGGTTTCACAAAGGAAATTGCACAATAGGCCTTATCCTTACAACCACACGTATGATGGAAAGACTTTGAGAATACAAGGTTCTGCTGTGCTCATTGCTAGACTTAAAAAAAAAATTCTTTTAGTGGAGAAAAACCTCACTTCAAAGGCTCATGCCCAATGATATGTCTACCATGAATCTGTTAAAATTATTCTGAATTCCACATGACATGTAATAACAGAAAGAGTTCGTTCAAAGTACCTGCCACTTACTGCTGATGTGACCAGTTCCTTCAGCTATAAAATGAGGGGTTCAGACCCAAATGATCTCTAATGCCTCTTCTAGGTCTAAGTCTCTTACCCCATGTCAACTTGTGAAGAAAAATCATTCCACTAATAAGTACCCAAGATCAGGCACACAAGGCACAGTAGTGCATGACTATAGTAATCTATTGTTTGATAAACCCAAAGACTTCAGCTTCTGGGATAAGAACTCAACAAAGGCTGCTGGTAAAACTGGAAAAGAGTAAGACAGAAGCTAGGCATAGATCAACATCTCACACCATATGTCATGATAAGGTCAAAATAGGCACATGATTGAGACATAAAGAGTGATACTACAAGCAAATTAAGAGAGCAAGGAATAGTTTATCTGTCAGATCTATGGAGAAGGGAAGAATTTATGACCAAACAAGAGATAGAGAACATTATGAAATGCAAGTGGATAATTTTGATTCCATTAAAGGGAAAAGTTTTTGTACAAACAAAACCAATACAACCAAGATTAGAAGGTAAGCAGAAATATGGGAAACAAGTATTTCTGATAAAGGTCTCATTTTTCAAATATATAGAGAACTGAATCAAACTTTTAAGAACATAAATCATTCCCCAGTTGATAAATGGTCAAAGGACATGAACAGGCAGTTTTGAGAGGAAGAAATCAAAGCTATCTATGGTCATATGAAAAAATACACAAAATCACTACTAATTAGAGAAATGCAAATTAAAACAGTTCCGAGGTACCATCTCATATCCATCAGATTGGCTAATATGACAAAAATTATAAATGTTGGAGAAGATGTGGGAAAATCGAGACACCAATGCATTGTTGGTGCAGTTGTGAACTGATACAACCATTCTGGAGAGGAATTTGGAGCTATGCCCAAGGGGCATACCCTTTGATCCAGCAATTTCACTATTAGGTCTGTATGACAAAGAGATTAGAAAAAAAGGAAAAGGACCAATCTGTATAAAAATATTTATAGCAGCTCTTTTTGTGGTGGCAAAGAATTAGAAGTTGAGGGAATGTTCATCAATTGGAGAATGGCTGAACAAGTTGTGATAAGTAGAATACTATTGTGCTATAAGAAATGATGAGCAGTCAGACTTCAGGAAAATCCCAGAAAGATTTACATGAACTGATGCTGAGTGAAGTGAGAAGAACCAGGAGAATTTTTTTTTTCTTTTTGGAGGGGGGAGGGCAGGGCAATTGGGGTTAAGTGACTTGCCCAAGGTCACTCGGCTAGTAAGTGTTAAGTGTCTGAGGCCAGATTTGAACTCAGGTCCTCCTGACTCCAGGGCCGGTGCTCTATTCACTGCACCACCTAGCTGCCCCACCAGGAGAGTATTGTACACAGTAACAGCAACATTGTGCTATGATCAACTTTGATAGACTTAGCTCTTCTTAGCAATACAATCATACAAGACAATTTCAGAAGACTCATGATGGAAAACGCTCTCCACATCCAGAGAGAGAACTATGGAGTGTGAATGCAGATTGAAGCAAACAATTTTCACTTTTTTTGGTGGCTTTTCTCTTTTGTTCTGTTTCTTCTTTCACAATGTGACTTATGTGGAAATATATTTACACATTTGCACACATGTAATCTATATCAGATTGCTTGCTGTCTTGCGGAGGGAGGACGGGAAGGAGGGAGAAAAAAATTTGAAACTCAAAATTTTATAAAAATGAATGTTGAAAATTTTCTTTATGTGTAATTGGAAAAAATAAAATACTAATTGCCAAAAAAAAAAAATCATGACATTTATTGCCTTTGTGATCTCAACCCTTAATTTCCTCATCTGTAAAATGACAGAATTAGACTAGTTAGCCCCTAAGGCAAGAGTTCTTAACCTTTCCTGTGTCATGAACCCCTTCTACAGTCTGGCAATGCCTATGGACCCCTTCTCAGGATGTTTTTAAATGCAAAAAATACTTAAGATTACAAAGGAATTGAATTTTATTGAAATAAAGTTATGTTTTTTTCAAAGTTTATAGACCCCAGGTTAGGGACCCTTTAAAATTCTTATATTAAATTAAAGATCCTTTCCAGCTCAAAATCTGTGGTCCTGTGACACTACCAATTGTGGAACCTAAAACAGGCTTCTGTGTGCTCACTGAACATATTTGCCGCTATCACTCAAGAGGTGCCATAAAAAAATCCAAACCAAGGAGCTCGGAGTCCTTAGAGATGGAAAAATCCTCCAGATACTCCTTATGGATGAAATTATGCACACTGCATCAAATTCTAAAACATTGAAATCTAAATGAGATCCATAACCATTCACCAAGTTGAGTCTAATTATCGATGCAGGAAAAATCAAACAGACAGAGAATGTGGCTTCAAGTGTGGGTCACCACCCCATATGGGTTGCAAGTGGAGAAAGTTTAAGAAGCATGGGTCTAGAGGATGGTATGTAGCTGGGTAGATAACCAACAGAGTTTGTCCATTGTGCACAGAATACAGGCTGGCTGTGCTGGGGAGCTCAGCCCAAGCCTGTGGATGCCTCTGAGTACACTTACCCGCGTGGATACCATAAATGAACAATGAGGTGAAGAGGAGAATGAAAACACATCGGACTGCCTTAGCGTCCTGGGGCAGGCCTCCTGATAATCTTAGACATTCCCCAAACAAAGACCCGACTGCTTGACACTAATATTCTCCCAGGGCTGCGTATCTGTGAGTCATAAAATCCTCCAATTTCCACAGAATTGAAGTTGAGAATCACGGAAAGAGGAGTGGACAGGTGGGTGTGAGCAGCCGACAAGACATTATAAAGCAGAGAAAACACACAGGAGAGGCAGGGAGAAGGCCGTCAGCGGAGAAATGTGCGATTTCTCGGCTCATGGGGCCAGGGGATTTCATATCTAGGTGTATGCAGAATTCATACATATGGACAGATGTACCTATGTGTATATAGAATTCATACATGTATAAGTGTGTATATATGTATATATTTATAGATATAGAAATGGATTTGGATATGGATAGATGATGTAGATATAGAAATATATCATATGTACAGATATGTTGATAGAGCTGTATACAGGTATAGACAGTTCTCATTTTGTGAAAGCAGACCATTCTTCAGGCCTTTATATAAAGCTAATGTGCCCACAGATGTACGAAAGGGAGGGAGGAAGGAAGAAAGCCTCATGCCCATGGAGAGAAGGGGCCCCATGGTTCGAGGACACATGGAGGCTGAGGGCAGAGAAGTAAGAGCTGGAGGAGGAACATGTGAGGCAGGGGCCAGTCACATGGGGGCCTGGCTGGAGCCTGGTCTCCCTCTGCATGTCATCCTTTCATTTGGAGGGTGGTTTTTTTCAGTTTATTTTTGGTGGGGGTGAGAGGCTACAGGATGCTGAGCTAAGGGGCAGGAGAGGGAGAGGGAGAGAGAGAGACAGACAGACAGACAGACAGACAGAGGGGGGAGAGAGAGAGAGAAAGAGAGAGAGAGAGGGAGGGAGGGGGAGAGAGAGAGGGAGAGAGGGAGACAGAAAGAAAGACAGAGGGGGGGGAGAGAGAGGGCAAAGTACTATACTGTAAAAATTACATAGATTTTTTTTTGTTGGAATGCAGATTTCTTTATGTAAAGTTGAATTTGCATAATGTGAATTTGCATTAAGCAAATATACATATACAATTGTTTGTATAGGTGTAGCTGGATGCAGATACAGCCATGCAGTGCAGGCTCTGGACTCACTTTCCCAATTCCTGCTCAGACTAGCAAGGCAACTCCCCAAAGGGTACCTCCCACTGCTTTCGCCCTCAGGGTTCCAGGGACTATCCTGAGGGGCTGCAGTTTTTAATGAGATGACTTACTGGCCCCCATCTGATGTGTTGACCTCCTTATATAAATTAACCAATTGACATCAATTAACTTTTACAAAGAGATATTTACTAAGAAGGTGTAGTAAGGACCTAAGTACAGCAACATTGCTCCAAATGAAGGGTGTATACTCCCCTCTACTCACCCACTTGGTCTTTGGCGACTGTAAATTTGCACTGTAAGTGGTCGCTCCAAAACCCTCCCCTCTCCTCCCTCCAGGCACAGTGGCCCTCCTGGCCCTGTGAGTCCTTCTCCCCATTGCAGATTTCCCATCAGATGTATGCCCCATCAGGGTATGGCAGGGTCATTTAGAAGAGCTCCTCACTGGCCTGGGCCCCTGTGATCACTGGCTCTGGGCCAATGGTCTTCAGCAGGACCTCAGCTCCAGTGGTCCCTTGGGATCTTCCCTTAATAAATCTGTAGATCTTTTAGAATATTTAGGGTATTCATTTCAGGAAAGAAACAACAGGCAGAGAGACGCTGTGTGTATTTGGATTTGTGGCTGCTGGGTGGGAGAATTTTTTACTGTTCTTCCTTTTCATTTGAAAGCTGCCAGGGAAGCATTCCTTGGAGTCAGAGGACCTTGGTCTAATTTCCACCCCTGACCTTTCCAACCTGTGTGACCCTGGGCGAGTCACTTGACCTCTGAGTTTCCTCATCTATGAAATAAGGATTCATGGCCCCTGAGGAAACTTCTGGTCCAGGATTTTTAAAGCCCTTCATTGTAGGTGTGGAAACCAAGGCTCAGAGATATGAAAGGGATTGAGCAAAGGCCCACAGCTAATTGCAGAACTGAACCTAGAACCCAGGCCTTTTCACTGGCAGTCTAGCCAACTCACTTTGCTGCCTTCCTGGCCCTATAAGCCTACTCACCCTCCCTTTGGAGGCCCTCTCTTGCCAGCAACATCGAGAGGTTGCATTGGGTGAATTGTAAGGTCTCTCTTGGATCTTGAATTCTGTGACCCTTTAACATGTGCACTTGGCAGAGAGGTGGCACCATGGACAGAGCATGGGACTTGGAATCAGGGAGACCTGAGTTCAAATTCTGCTTCAGACACTTCGTCACTGCGTGATTCTGGCAGGTTGGGTAATAACAACTGCCTCACTGGGTTGTAAGGGAGCTAATATATGTAAATACTTATTGTTACAACTCCCTCCTCCTCCTCTTCCTCTTTCCTGGGAGCCAAGAAGGTAAGCGTGTATACTAGCTTGCAGCCAGGACTGGCTTTCAAAGACTACAAATCCCAGCATGCAGGGGAAGCCGGCTGTGTACCTCCTTCTGTCTCTATTTCCCTCAGCCCCAGCACCAGGCATTTAATCAATAGCTGCTTATTTTGTTGTCTTGGGCCGCAGTTACCTCTATGCTAACATGCTGCCCCTGGCCCGGGTCTGGCTCTCATCCACCTTCCAGCTGTGTTTTCCAGTACTCCCCCATATTCCCTGTTCTGGCCCCAGTGTTCTTCTGCATTCACCCAGCCAGCCGTCTTTTCCCACGTAGAGGCCGTCCTCCAGACTGACATTTATCTCCTTTTCATGTTTTCCTCACAGACTCCTTATCTTCCTTCCAGGCTCAGATCATGATGTCTTCTGCATGAAGCTTTCCCCTGACTTCAATTCTCTGAGAGTGAGAGCACTGTGTGGCTCTCTCCTTTGACCCATAATCCTTTATTACACGATTGTACTAGTCTATTATACTAACTCCCACCTATGATCTGAGAGTGGATTGTAAGCTCCTGGATGACCAGTTAGGAGGTTTCTGCTTAAATTTTCCTGTTTTTAGCCAGTATCTCATACATTTCCCCCCAATTTGAACCTGTGATTTCACTGGTGCGGCCAACTCCTGGAACACAGACATTCACGTTTCCTGCAGCTTATGGTCTGTGTGTTGTCTGGGGGTGGGGAGAGTGGTCACACAGCCAGAACGTGTCTGACAGGACTTGGCTTCAGCTGTTCCTGATTCTGAGGCTGGAGCTCTACTCTGTACCCCCTGTCACCATCACAACCATGGTCATCTTACCATTCACAAGGGCTCACGATTCCAAACTGCTTTGTTTCCAAAGCACATTTCTGACAGCTCTGTAAAGTAAGTGGTGTGTGTGTTATTATCCTTATTTTATAGAGGAGGAAACCAAGGCTTGGGAAGGAAAAGCAGCTTGTCTAGGCTCATATAGCTGTGTGGTGGCCATGCTTTGAATCACGCTCAGGCCTTCTGACTCTGAATCCCACGCTTTTTCCCTAAGCTTCTTTCCTAGCTCTTCATCCACTTTCTTGTTCCCTTTCCCCCCTCTCTCTTTCCCTTGCCCTAATCCTCACTGTTGCCAGTGACCCTGAGGACAGTAAAGGGTCCCCGACTCCTGGCCTATGGATAAAGCTGGTCCCCCTGCAGCTAAACAGTAGAGCAGCCAGTGAAATGAACCTTCTGGGGGGCAAGCTAAGAAGAAGCAGCACAAGCTTCTTTCTGGTACTTCTCATGAGGTCTAGGAGATGAATGAGTTTGGGGGCCTTGTGAGCGAATTTTTAAAAAATGATAGCTGAACCTTCCTCCTTTACTTGTACAGTGGGGTCTGTGTGTGCATTCCTGCATATAATGTTGGGCTTGCTTGAGTTGTCAATTAGTTTTGCTGAATTATTTTATTTTTTCTCCTTTTAATTTTTTGTTCTGAGGGACGGCTGTCTAGGAAGGGAAAGGGAAGGGAAGGGATGTGTTTCGAAATGATTGTGATATGAAAACAAGAGCTATCAATGAACTTGTACAATAAATTCAGATTTAGAATTCTACTATTTATAGTAAACCAGCATATGCCAGGAGAGGCCTGCGTAGAAATGATAACTGTCACTTAGTGCTTGAAAGTTTGCCAAAGTCCCGTCTACACATCATCTTTGAGCTTCCTAACTACCCTCTCTGGGAAGGAGGGACTTTTAGCCTCATTTTATAGATGAGGAAACTGAGACTAAGAGAGGCTGAGTAATTTGTCCGATATCATACAGCTAGCATGTGTGTAAAGTAGAATTCTAATCCAAGCCTTTCCATACCATGCTGCCTCCCACCTTAATACCATAAATCTCAGTTATGATCATTTATCATTACTTATGAGATCACAGATTTAAAACCCAAAAGGCTCACAGAGGTCAAGTTTCAGATGAAGAAACTGAGATTAGAACATTTAAGAGGAAGCTGGGTGGTGCAGTGGCTAGAGTGCTGGGCTTGGAGGCTGAGTTCAAATCCTACCTTATCACTTACTAGCTGTGTGACCCGGACGAGTCATTTCCTCAGTGAGAGACGGCTCATTTGTAAAATACCTGCAAAATGGGGACAATCATATTACTTACCTTATAGCATTGCTTTTAGGAGCAACTGAGAAAGCATCAATAAAGTACTTTGCAAACCTTAAACCACAATATAATGTCGGTTATCATCCTCATCACTACTATATTGTTATATGACTTGTCCAGGGTCATACGGCAGCCAGTAAGTATTTGAATTAGGATTTGAACCTAGGCCTTCCTGCGTCTGGGTCCAACCCCAGATCTACTCCTAAATAACCAACTGGCAAAGGGGGTAGAGGGTGGGAGGGAGAAGGGTTTTAAGAAATTAAAACAAAGGCTGTAAGTGAATATGCCAAGTTCTTTTAAAAAAGCCCAAACAGACCTTTGAAGCAGGGGCTCTTAACCAGAGTTCCACAGATCCCCAAGGGGTCTTCATATACACACCTACTTACATCTATATATACATATCTATCCATCTCTTGTAGCTCACGGTAGAATGGGTTACCTTGTAATCCTCTATATTTTACTGAATGCATTTAAAACAGGAGTCTGACCAGGGTCTGACTTAGCAGACTGCCCAAGGGCCCCATGACTCAGAAAAGACTCCGAAGGCCTACTTTAAAGTCTGCGGGCTGGGATCACAGAGGAGTCTATTTGGCCAGTGCTGCTTGTCCACACTCGAGGTCTATCTGCCCAAACCTGCTCCTGGGCTTGAGGAGAAGCACTTTCTGACTTTCTTACTTGACTTCAGGCTCCCAAACTGGTTCTTCTGCTCAGGCAGAAGCTGCTGCGTCACCGGTGCTGAAGACTGGGAAGCGCCCACAGTTATGGGATTCCCCAAGTGATCTGGGCTCCTCTAAAGGCAGCTGAGGCCATTTACCCGAGCCCGGCCCTCCCATAGGGGGAAGGTGCGTGAAGTCTGGCTAAGCAGGCCCAGCCCTGGGAAGGTGAGCTTCTTTTGGACTGCTGCCTTCCTGTCTGCGGCAGCCTTCCTCCGGCTTCCCTCAGTGCTCAGAGGCTGGAAAAAACCTACTTCTGAGTAGGATGAGTCTGAGTATGACTCTGCTCAACCACTTACAAGCTGCATTCTTGAATGAATGAACTAATGAATGAATGAATGAGCAGGCAGTCTTGCAGTGGATGCTGGAAATCTACCCCCAAGAGGTCAAAGACAGAAAGAACACACACACACAGACACATGCTCACATACACACACAGACACGCACACACACACACAGACACACATGGACACACACATGCACACACACGCACTTTTGTAGTTGCAAAAACCTCCAGACCAACCCAAACAAAGTAGGGGTCCATCAACTAAATAAAGGATGGCTAAAAAACGGTAAGAATCCAGAGAAGCGTGGGAAGACAGACGAACTGGCATGAGGCCTCTGAAGAGTCACAGGCTGTGGGTTCGGATCCCACTTCTGACCCTTACTGTCTAGGTGTCTTTGGGGAAGTCGATTCTTCTCTTTGTGCCCGTTTTATCAATTGTATTACGAGGGGGAGGCATTAGATGATTCCGAATCCCTCTTGGGTCCATGATCTGAGGAAAGTAAAGAGTCAGGAGGACAAAGAGGTGTCCTGGTAATGACTGATCTTGGCCCACAGAGAAGAGATAGGAACTGTAAGTGCTTCCTTTCCTTGGAAAGGGGGGGACCATGGGTGTGGCATGTTGAATACAGTGCTAGTGTTGAGGTTAGTTTTGCTAAGTAAGCTGTTTTTCCTACATTGAAAAGATTCATTAGGGGTGTGTATGGGGCAGGGAGCAGAGGTTGTACATTCAGAAATGACTGTGGGAGAAATGCAAAAAGCAACAAGTAAAAAAGTAAGCGCCACCACCAAGATGGGTTGGGGATCCAGGTGTGAGTTCCCCAGGGCTGCTGGAATGGAGAGCCCAAAGACTGAAGCCCCGAATTCCCAGGAGGCCTCCTTGTCTCTCTTGCTGAGCTCACCCACCATCACTGGACACATGAGCCAACTGGGGCCTGGGGCTGGAGACTGCAGATCTGTGAAGGCCTTCATTCCGGAAGCATCCGCATGGGGTAGTTGAGGAGAGGAACATTTCTGTTGTGCCATTTAATCACTCAGCACCTGAGCCCAGTGCCAACATCGTGGCAGCTCCCGAGATGGGCAAGGTTGGCAGGAATTACTTGGTCTCAAGCAGCCTCTCTGAGTCATTGCTTTGAGGCTGCAGGCACCAAAGGCAAGCGCCCCCACACATACACACACAGAGGAAACAAGAAAAAGTTACCCAGGGGCTAGGCGAGGAGAGAAAGGAGGACTCAAAGTCAGGATCGTAGGAAAGGAGAGTCATTGTTCCTGCAGGTGAAAGAATCCGGGTCTGCTTTGTTTCTAAAAGGGCTAGACAGCATCTGTAATACTGATCGTATTTGGAAAAAGGAAAGTGGTCACGGGGACTTCCACTCTGCTTCCCTTTGCCCTCGTTCTGCCCCTCCCCCCACATCCAGTCCCAGCCAGGTCTTACTCAACCATCTTCATCCACCGTCATCTTCTTGTCTGCATTCACTCAGTCACTACTCTCAAGACCCCTCATCACCCTTTTCCTTGCTATAGCTTTTGGATTGCTCTATGACCTTGGATAAATCATTCACCCTAGACCCCAGTTTCTCCATTTGCATCCTCAGGGGCCTCTTAGGTCCCTTCCAGCCTCTCTAATCCATTCTCTGCTAAGCTAAATTGCTGTTCTTAGTCTTCACCTCCTCCCCATTTCCTTTCAAGGTTCAGGTGATGAGCCAGTGCCTACAGGAAGACCTTTGCTTATCCCCTCCTTTGCTCTTCCTCTGACCCCTCTAGTCCTTCCCATCCCCCAGCTCCCACTCATACCGGGGAAATGACTTTGCACAGTTTTACTTATTTCTAAACACAAACATTTCCCCTGATAGGATGTAAACTCCTGGAGGGCAGAGACTGCATCATGGGGACTGGTGGAACTGAACTGAGTTGAATTGGATTTTGTTGTCATTACTTGGCTTTGAGTAATGCCCCCTCTGAAGGGGGAAGAAGGGCTTGGAGGTTTTTGTTTGCTTCCTGATTCAAGGAAGCATCATGGTTGGTGGCTGGGACCCAACTCAAGGAGACTGTGAGCAAAGAAGGGGAGAGAACACAATCAGAGGAGGGAGGCAGTGATGGGCTTCCCTGGACATGTGGAGCAGAGTGAGCATGGCAGAAGAGAGGGAGGGTGACCCTTTCATATCCCTCCCCCCTCAAAGCTATACCTCAGTTAGATTGGAGAGACAAAAGCTAAAGGACAAAACAGTATGGTAGAAAGGGCATATTGTTTATCCGTGGTGCTTGTTCAGGAGGCTGGAGCCCCCAAATAACTAAGTAATCAAGAAATATTTCTTAAGTGCCTACTATGTATCGGCCTCTGTGCTGAGGGCCTGGGATACAAAAGGAGGTACAAGACAGTCCCTGCTCTCAATGGACAAGCTAGTCTCCTCATCTCCTTTCCCAAACATTACTTTAATGGGGGACCAATGGTGTCCACTTCCAACCATATCCCCGGGGGGATATTTGGGCCTTAGGAAAGCAAGGGATGAAGGATGAGACCAAAGTGGCCAGGTGGTGGGTGGTGCCCTTGTGACCTTGTGAAGGTCACAAGAGGAGCAAGTCTGGGGGGAAGGTAATGAATTGTCCTTTGGCTGACTCGAGTTTGAGATTCATGCAGGCCATCCATCCATCCATCCATCCATCCATCCATCCATCCATCCATCCACCCATCCATCCATCCATCCATCCATCCATCCATCCATCCATCCATCCATCCACCCATCCACCCATCCATCCACCCATCCATCCATCCATCCATCCATCCATCCATCCATCCATCCATCCATCCATCCACCCACCCACCCACCCA
>NW_027185850.1:7874952-7880247 GCF_028583685.1 Petaurus breviceps papuanus | reverse complement strand
CCATCCATCCATCCATCCATCCATCCATCCATCCATCCATCCATCCATCAACTGGCAGCTGGTGGGACTGGAGTTAGGAGAAAGGTGAAGGCTAGATATGGAGATCTGGGAGTCGTTTGCACAGAAATAATCAGTAGACCCAAGAGTTCATGATGGAAGACATGGCCACATGAGAGACCGTAGATGGAAGGGAAGAGGGTCCAGGGCAGAACTTGGGGGGGGGTACTCACTGCTAGGGGACAGAAGCTCTATGTCGATCAAACAAAAGAGACTGAGGGGCAGTTAGACAAACAGAAGGAGAACTGAGAGATTGTCCAGGAGGGGCTGGTCCCCAGTGGCACAGGCTGTGGGGAGACCCTGAAGGATGAGGAAGGCGACACAATGGCTGTTTGGTGGAACAATGAAGAGATCATGGTGAGCTTGAAGGGAAGCAGGTGGAGCTGAGAAGCCAAGAAGCTGAAGGAGAGCAGTCCTCTTGGGGAGAAAGGATGAGACAAAGATGAACTGATGGGCTGGGGGGGCCTGGAGTCAATAGGGGACTGCTGGGGGTCACTGAGGAGGGAGATGCCCACTCAGACCCAGCTTCACAATATCACTCTGGCAGCAAGGGAGGCCAGCTGGGAGACAGGACAGCAATTAGAAAGCCACTGCCATGGTCGGTGCAGGAGGGTGCTGGGGGACACAGGGGTGAGCTCGGGCGAAGGTGATGTCATTGAAACCAGCCGGGCCTGCTCACTCTGTGCTTTCCACTCTTACCTTCTGAATAATGAAGAGGAGGGGGCAGGGGGAGCTTACTCACTCGCTGGCTCCTCGGGAGCTCAGAGCCGGCTGCCATGGTGATGGAACCTGCAGGGTGGGGGAAGGGCAGGGAGTTTTATCCGCACAGCTACTGCAATGTGTGGGGCTGGTTCTGGCAGAACCTCCCTGACGGTGCCCAGCCTGAAACAGCCAGCCCTGGGAGGGCAGAATGGGGGAACGGTCAGGGCTGGCAACGGTCCTGTTCCTGACCATGAGTGCAGGAGGGGATGTGACCCATCACCCCACCTTGGTGCTGGCTGAACACACACCTCTGGAAATCATTCCCTGGCTCTCTCTTGGGAGACCACCAAAGTGACCAGGCCTGTGTTTTAATTGGCATAGGGAACTCCCAGATGCAAAAACAAACCCCAAACCTCCCTTTAACAGCACACATCAGCACTTTCTCTGCAATTTGTAGTTTTAGAGAGTATCCTAGGGTACCAAGAGGTTAAAGCATTGCAGCCAGGCCCTCAGGGGCCAGACTTGTTCTAGATTCTTCCTGGAGGTAAGGTCAGATTTCTATCCAGAACTCCCGGCTGCCTCCATTTTAGCAGGCCAGCACCCTCCAGTGGGGCTCCTTTACCTCACTCATGTCCTGGACCCTGTGGGCCCATCTGGTGACGCCTCTAGTCCCCATGTCATGACTTTAAATGCACACTATAAAATGCAGAATATTACAAGGGAAGCTGCCTACATTGAAACAGGTCCGTTGAAAGATTAAAACAAACTCAGGGGCCCCAGGTCTAGAACCTGGCTTTCCATAATGCTCACAGAGGATCCTTTCTATCAATCCACAATAGGGAGCTGTAAGCATCTAGGTGCCATTTTATAGATGCTGAGGTTCTCTCAAGTTAAACAGACTGCCCAAGGGCCCAGATCTAGTGGCCAAGACTCAGCCATCTCCCTGCTCTTTCTCTTGAACCACTCAATGCCTCGGCCCTCTGGGACTAGGTCCCACTGACTCATTGATTCCCAGGTTACAGGTTAAGTGGGCCCTCATCCTCTCAGGTAGGAGGGTTCAAGGAGAGTGTTAGGGAACAGGAGTTCCCAGAGCCATTTTCTCTTCCTTGTCCTTGAATTGCCTGGGGAAGACTGTTCAGTCTTCCTGGTCTGAGGAAAAAGGGGTTGGAGGTCACCTTGTGTCTCTATGTGCCAAATTCCTAGAGTCCATAGGGTAGAAAGGCAAATTCTTGGTACCAGCCTCCGGGAGTCCTGGGGAGACAACACATCTTGTGTTTGCTCTGTTGGAGCTGCTCCATGAAAACATCTTTAGGAGTTGGGGACCCCAGCCCAGGGTTTTCAGAGTTTGAAGAGACCCAGGGACCATCTAGACTAACCTAGGCCTCAAAGAAAATCTCAGGTCCCCCCCAAATCTCTACTCTGCCTTTGTTTAAGGTTCTCCAGTGATAGAAAATCCTCTGGCTTCTGGATAGATCGAATTGTCAAGCATTGTGGCCTGGTGGGTAAAGAGCTGCCCTTAGAGTCAGGAAGATCCCAGTCTGAGTGTTGTGTTTGACACATTTCAGTTGAGTGACTTTTAGCCGGTCACCTAATGCCTCAGGGCCCCTTGCAACGAAGAGTCTAACTTGTAGGCAAGTTGCTAATCTACACCAGTGTAGGGGGCTTCCATACAGGGAATTCCCTGTACCAGTATAAATTACAGTTCCTGATTTCGCCACTGGAATCCAGGTTTCCTGTTGCCAAGTCTAGAAGTCTAACCACAAAGCTAACCAGACTCCATAAAACACTCCTTCCTAAACCGTGCCCCTGCTGTTAAATAATCTTTCCTTTCTTGGAACTCCCCCCAACTTTGTCTGTTCTTCTGAGGACACTCCTGCCTTTCATGCTAGTAACTCTTGGACATGTCCTATCTGTTCTCTCCAGTTGTGACCTCCACGAAGGCAGGGGCATCGTGTGTCCTTTAGCACCCACTGCAATACAAGGTCTGTCCCTTCCCCTTGCAATACTTTTCCTTCAAAGTCCCACCTCCTCACATTTCTAATGTGTATGAAGGTCTGCATTCTCCTCAGAACAACCTTGTGACGGAGCGTCTTATGTATCTCCCCATTTTACTGATGGAACAACGAGGCTGGCGGCGGAGTCCTTTGCCAGTGGTTACTAAGCCAGTACATTTCTCAGACAGTATTGAAGTGAAGACTCCTAATTAGCGGCCTGCACACTGCTCTAGGTTCTAACAGAGTTTGAGTGCCAGCCTCCCAGCAGACTGCACTTGTAGTTATAAATTAAGTTGCTGAAGTCTGTTTTAATTCATTCTGCTGTGAGTCACTTATGTTTAATGTTTCTTTTGGGTGCAGGAATAAATTGTCTGCCCTATGCCTGATTCATATTCTTCGTTAAGAATTCTCCTTTCTATTTTCCTGTTTTGGGGGAAACCTTGGATGTGAACCATAACCAAAACCAAAGGTGTCAAGCTCAAGCAGAGAGAGATCTCTGCTGGCTCTGTGCTGAGTTAGAAAACCACAAATTCACACTATCTATGTTGCACTGTATTTTTACAGGCCACTCTGGGTGCTTGTCACTTCTGACTTATTTAGGCTTTAGGTAATTTCCCCCCAAGTTGCATGTGAGGTAGTTTAAGAAAAGGGAGTTTAACCTTCTCAGAGGCCAGACCCTCCCCACCTCCCAGGATGAAACTCAATTCAAACTATGTACCTGGGTCCACAGCAAGGAAACAAAGCAGCACCCTGCCCCTGTGGGCCTACTGGTGGTTCCTCAGTGTTAGCCTTAAAGGAACTGGTGATGTTTATGGCAGAGAAAAAGATGTAATAGAGATATAGAATTGTAAAACCTCACAACTGGAACAGACCCAAGTGTTCATGTTCCCTCTCTAACCCAAATCAGAGGAAAACCAAATATCTATGTCATCCCCTCCCCGCCCAAAAAGTGGTTGTTTGGCCTGGACTTGAAAACCTCCAATGACAGGGAGCCCAAGACCATCCATTCCCTTCTTGACCAGCTGTAAATTTTCCCTTCTCTTGCCCACATCAGCTTGTGTGTGATTTCCACACAGACACTGCTCCTTAGTTCTACTTGTTGGGGCCGAGTAGAGCAAGTGCGTTTCCTGGTTCACTGGATTCTGGGCTCCTCGAGGCTGCATGGCCTCCCTAGATCTCAGCATGATGTCTGGCGCAAAGCCCTAATCCTGAGGCTGCAGCAGTGGGAGGAATCAGTCTGCATGTCCAAAACCCCTTTCTTCCCTCCTTCCAACATACAGTAGGTGCTTAATGCTGGTTGATTTTATTGACTAATGTTCCATATTTAAAGAGATCCCTCTTGATCCCTGTCTTATTTTCTCCAGTTTATTAATAAACATTTATTAGCAAATGTTTGTAATATGTGTTACAACAAATAATTTAATAAGATGTTTATTAATAAACACTTACTGATTGATGTTCCATATTTAAAGAGATCACTCTTAATCCTTGTATTGCTTTTTTCAACCAGTTGATGGATAAACATTTATTACATGCCCACTAGGTTCCGGGCACTGTGCTAAGCCCTGGCTAAACAGACTCAGTTCCCCCAAATATTCCTTCTGTACTCTGGTTCTGAGAACCCACACTACTCTATTTTTCAGTCACATCCGACTCTTTGTGACCCTGTTTGGGGTCTTCCTGGCAAAGATAGGGAGTGGTTTGCCATTCCCTTCTCCAGCTCACTTTTCAGATGAGGAAACTGAGGTCAACAAGGTTAAGTGACTTTCGCAGGGTCACACAGCTAGTGTCTGAGGCTGGATTTCTTTGTACACTTTGGCGCCACCTAGCTGCCCACTGTTATGTTTGCCCTCTTCTATGTGCCCTGTGATTTGTCAGCATCCTTCCTAAAGAAGTTAATGAAATCATGGACAATCCGAGCTGGGAGCGATGGAAGAGATTATGTCGTCAAACTCTCATTTTAGAGAGGAAGGATCCCGAGGACCAGAGGAGGAGCAGTGACTTTTCTAAGGTCTTCATGGGGAGGGAGTGGTTAAAACAATAACTCACCGAGTGAGAGAAGCATTGATTAAGCATTTACTCTGAGTGCTGCAGATAGAGACAGACAAGTAAGCCCCGTGTAGGGACCCCAGGCTGTTCTCTCTTGCTTCTACCCCGAGAAGCTCGATGCCTTGTCCGAGGCGGCTCCGGGTGGGCTGCCATTGCCTCTCTCTGGGTCTCTGTCTCTGTCTCCCCTCATCTGTGTTACACAGTGACTTGTCTGCTGCATCCCCTGTGGGACCGAGTCCCTTGAAGGCAGGGCCTGTGTTTTCACCTCTCTTTGCATCCCCAGGGTTTCCTTACCACAATGCCAGGTCCATAAGAAGCACTTAATAAATGTTTGTTAACTAAGTGACAGGCAGTGCTCTTCCCTTCCCTCTGGAGAGCTTTGCCCTTTTCTTGAACGAGCCCCTCCATTCCCCATAACTGCTCAGCTCTTCTTAGACTTTAGACTTCACCTAGAACTTTCTCAGACTCCACCTAGAACTTTCTCAGACTCCAC
>NW_027185850.1:7869962-7874942 GCF_028583685.1 Petaurus breviceps papuanus | reverse complement strand
TTTCTCAGACTTCACCTAGAACTTTCTCAGACTTCACCTAGAACTTTGTTTCACTTCATTTGGTCAAATTGGTCTCAGAACCAGTGTTTGGTCTGAAAGCCGGGTTCAAATCCCAGCTCAGCCTCTTACCACCCATTTGGCCTTGGACAGAACCTTCGTCTGTGCTTCTTTTCCTTATCTGTAACATGTGGAGGGAGGTGTTACTCCAGAACCTCTGAGGGACACTTCCACGTCTAAATTATGATCCTATGAACTAGAAACTTCACAAGGGCAGGGACTGTAGTATTTCTAAACTCTGTATCTCCCCCTCCCCCCAGCAGCTGACATAGGGCTCTACATACAGTAGGCACTTAATAAATGTTTGCTGTGATTACTATAGTAAAAGAAAATAATCAGAGAGGCAACAAATGAACCACTGGATGGGACCAGCGGACCCAGCTTCAAATCCTCCCTCTGCAACTTACCGGCTGCATGACCTTGTTCAGAACAGGACACTTCCTGTAACTGTTTCCTCAGTTTTAGAAATGGAGAGGTTGACTGAATTGTTTTTATTTTGGCAAGATTCTGCTTTCATCAAGAATGCTCTGATTCACTGATCTATCATCATTGAACAATGCTTTATAATTTATCTTTTTTATCCTGGACCTAAAAACAAATAAAATGAGTACTGCCATATATGCTGTAGGGGAGAAATGGCAGATCCTTATGTCCACAGTGCTCACTGTTTTATAAATCCATAGTCTCTCATCTACACACTTCTAAGAGTCCTGATTACTCAAGTTCAGAGCTATGATTTAGCCCAAGGAACCCAGAATTCCAGATTCCCTGGTCTCAGCTGGTCCCCATCTGTCTGTCTCTCCCTCCCCCCCTCTGTCTCTTCCCCTCCCTCTCTCCCTCCCCCCCTCTCTCTCTCATTTTAAACTTAAATACAAAACAAGAAAAGAAAAAAGAGAACATTTCCATGTACACAGAAGAACATAAGAGAGGACTCAATATAAACCAATAAATTTCCATTTTAAGAAAGTCTAGATCAATACCACACATAACTTTTCTTTGTTTCCTTCTAGGTTTTCTTTTGTTCTCTGCTGTGTACTTTTTCCTTTCTTTCTTTTTCTCCTTCCCTTCCTTCACACTCCTCTCCTCCACTCTAGAGAAAGCTCCAATTAAGTGTGGATATATACATACATACATACATACCTACATATATAAACAAACACATATACAGATATCTATAAGCATACACATATGCTGATAGAGAAGACTACTATGCTTATTTCCTCCTATCATCTATTTCTCTGAAGGTGGATGGCATCTTCCATTACAGGTTCAAGTCTCTTCTATCACAGCAAATATTCCACCCCAATCACATCCTATCTGAGAGACTGTCTATGAAAATTTTCTCCCAATTTCCACCTTCCTTCTATGTTGGTTTTATTTATACAAAAAAATTTCATTTAAAATAATCAAAATTCTCCACTTCACTCTTTAGCACTACTCTTGCCTTATAAGATAGTTTAAGGTCTGGTGCTGCTGAATCTGTTTCCTTACATTTTCCCCCTTAATTTCTTTGGCACTCATTCTCTATGGCTAATATTCATACACAATCCTTTCTGTCTTCTCTTTGTGCACTTCTACTCAAAGCTCTTACCTATATCCAGAGTCAAATAACACCACAGAACTAAGCTGTTTTCTAGAACATTATATTTATTACAATTTTATAAAACCAATGTATTTTTCTAGTCCTGATACTATATTTTTTGATTCCAGGATCAACCCCCTCAAATATGGGAGTTAAGCCAATGCTCTCATTTTTAGATAAGGACTCTATGGCTCAGAAGTTATAGTAGGAATATTATACTGAGGTCCTACCCAGTGCAGGCTGGGCTAATTTCTCTTCAACAGGTGTTGAAACAATTCTTGAGACTTAATTGATTCAGTAGATTAAAGGTTTGGCTACTGATGTAGTCTCCTGGTGGTCTGTGTGAGAAAAAGCCAGGGCATAAAAATCAGCCGTAACTCCCTCAGGCTTCTGACCAGCAGACCATCACGGGCAACCCAGAAGAAGGAAAGCAATGCCTGGCTGAATCACGGTTGTGTCCTGGCTAAATATTCTCTCTCCTATGGCTGTCAACCTTCTTTGGTTAACTGTCAGGTGTTCTAGGAGTGTGTCATTTCATGCTAATCCTAAACCTGAGATACCAGACCATTTCTAGTTAAAACTTGCCTCAAGGAATGTATGACAAGCTAGAGATTTATTCAGGTTATAACTGTTTAAGTCTTTATTTGGGAATAAAAAATATATTGCTGGAAAGAGCCTGGGGTGGGAGTCAAAGGGACCTACAATGCAGCCTCAGCTTTGTTCCTGATTAGCTGCATGACTTTGGGCCAGGGGCAATCTTTCTGTGTTTCTATTTCTCTGTCTATAAAATTGGATATAATCACACATTTAAAGGCTTTTATGGATGGAGATATCAAGGTATAAAGCAGGGGGATGGCTCAGGAAGGGCAATGATGAGGTGGAGAGCACACAGAGGAGGGTAGAGTGGAGAAAGGCTTTGAGCTCATGTCTTATGAGCATTAGTGGAAAGAAAAAAGGGCATTGAGCTGGGAAATAAACAAGACTCGGGGGATATTTCAGGTAGTTGATTTCAGGTATCTGAAGGGCTATCATGTGGGTACAGGGATTAAAATTATTTTGTTTGGTCTCAGAGGGTGATGAGGAGAAGCTGAAAAGGGGGCAAATTTAGGAAAAACTCCTTAACAATTAGGGCTATCTGAAAGTGGAATGGGCTGCCTCGAGAGGTAGTGGGGCTCTCATTGCTGAAGCCAAAGGACCACTTGTTGGATATATTCAGGGTGGATGAGATGAGCAGGGATATCCTTTCCAGTCCTTCTGGGTTCTGTGACATGACTGAGGTCTCAGGGGTAAATTTTAGAGTTGGGAATTTGAACCCAGGTCTTACTTTGAGCCCAAGGATGCATCCATGTCTTTGAGTTGCCTTACTGTACACAGTTATTAGGAGGACAAAGCACCCTAATTTTGAAAAATTAAATCTATCCTGCAAATCATTGGTTGAATTTAGATCTTCCAAGAAATCACATAAGAGTAGAGAATGAACTCTGCATGGATGAAATGAATGAAATATGAATGAAAAAAGTGCATGTATTAAATATTTACTCTAAGCTTGTATCCAGGACTTGTTTCAAGACCCCAACTCAGATACTTCCTAGCTCTGGGACTCTGTACAAGCCTCTTAGTTTCCCTCAGCCTCCATTTTCTCACAGGTCCAATGGACACAAGGTCTCTTCTAGCTCTAGCAAGATGAACTGACTAGAATATTCCATGATCCTGTCCTGATCATTCCTACCTCACTGGCTTTTGGGGAACATCAAAATAAGATCATGAATGTAAAGTTCTTTGCAAAACATAAAGCATTAGATGCTACTATTATCACAAAAAAGCATTCATTAAGTGTTTACTGTATGCCAGGCACTTTATTATTACTGTGAATAATCAGTGACAATATACCAATTTGATTTATATCTCTGAATCTAATCAACTTGTTTAGTTACACAATATTTTCCACTCAATACAGATAAGAGTCCCAAAACTCAAATATACAATGGGATGGAAAAATTGGTGAGGTTAAAAGAGGCTGGAGTTCTATATGGAGGCACTGTGGGATCATGGAAATGGTACTGAGTTTCTAGTCAGAGGACCTGGCCCCATTCCTGCTCTGCTGCTGATGGGTGTGTGACCCAGAACGAGTCACTTCCCTTGACTAGGCTTCATTTTCCTTATCTGTGACATGATGGATTGGACTGGATGGCCTCCAGGGTCAATGACCCACCATCATGAGTCATTTCCCATTTCTGGGCCTCCGTTTTCCCATCCATGCAAAAAGGAGTTGAATTGGACGAGCTTTATTTCAGCATTAAATCCATCTAAATGGAACCATCCTGAGTCTTTCCCCCCATTCTTGGCTTCAGCTTCCTCATCTATCCAGTGAAGACACTGGACTCCATGATGTCTAAGGCCCCTTCCAGCTCAGCTCTAGCTTGGTGAGCCAACATCATAGACATGGGCCTTGCCCATCTCCATTAGGGGCTTGGCTCTTTAGGATTTATAAACGTTTGTTGAACTAAGGCCTGCGGTCATTTTCCACCAGATGGCGTTGTTTCCTTAGAGGACCTCAGGCTTGGGACCATTTATTAGACAACAGTGTCAAAAACAAGGAAGTGGACTGGCCGCCTTGGAAGGTGGGGCCAGGAAGATTCTGGTCTTTTAGCAGCTCCAGGAAGGATGGCTGCCAAGTGGCCTTCCTAGGCAAAGCAGAAACCAACCATCAATGCTCCTGGGGCTGGGGTGGGGGGTGACTTCAGAGCAGAGATAAGTGGAGAGGGGATGGGCAGGGACTCAGCTGCATGGGGAGAAACTATGGTGAAGACTGCTCATGAAGGAGTAGAGGGTGAAGGTGGGTCATAGTAGAGGGGTCCTTGTTGCCTGGACCCTGGCAGTCTGGGAATGGTCAGGCTACAAGGTGGGTAAGGCAAGGTCAGGCAGTCCCCTTCCTGTGTCTGCGGCCTAGGGCAGAGCCCATCTCTGTTCACAGGTGAGAGAGGACTGTCTTCTTATAAAAGACTCTCTGTCTTCTCTTCTCTCAGCAGTATCTCCTCTTTCTCTCTCTCTCCCACTCCAAACCCCTAACATTTGCTGACATAGGTCATTTTCTATGTATTATCTCAAGCTGTCACACACATGCGTCATTCTAGGAGATTAGAGCCTGTCTTCAGCTCCGAGAAAACTGATACCAAAAATTCACATGTATCCAGCACTTTCAGGCCTGCAGAAAATTCTCAGGTTGTTGATTTAGAGCTGAAAAGGACTTCAGAGATCCTGTCATTTGAAGAATGAGGCGACTGAGGCCAAGGAAGGTAGAGACCCATAGATGGTCTATTGCAGAGCTAGGCTTTTAACCT
>NW_027185850.1:7861997-7869952 GCF_028583685.1 Petaurus breviceps papuanus | reverse complement strand
TAACCTACCGTAGTTCTTTCTACTCTACTATGGCCATCCAGACATGGATTCCTTCTCCATGGAGAACATTCATATGCCACTGTGGATGAGTTCAAATCTGGCCTTGGATGATGCAATCAGTCAGCAAACATTGTGTCAGACACTGGGCTGAGGATACCAAAGGAGGCTAAAGACAGTCATGGAGCTCACAGTCTAACAGAAGAGAAGCCACTTATTTTCTGTCTGCTTCATTTTCCTCATCTTTAAATGAGGATAAAACACCAGCAGCTTCCCAGGCTTGTAGGATGGATTAAGTGAGGTGGTTCATATAAAGGGAGAAAGGCTGGACCATGATTTTATTGACATAGGGAGCCCCCAGGTTAAGAATAGATCCTTTCCAAAGCAGCTTGGTTTCTGCTCTGTAACTTAGGGTCTCTGAGAAGTTCAGTGATTTGCTCAAGGCCACAGCCTGCCTGTGTCGGAGGTGGGATTCCAACCTGGTTCTTCCTGCCTGGCTGGCTTTCTATCCCTAACTACCTCTTAGGACTGTTGTAAGGATTCACTGAGTGAAAGTTCCTAAAGGAATTTGCAAACCTTAAAATGCTACATAAATGTTAGTGATCACATCATCATCATCATTATGACACTTTGCAAATCTCCAAGTCCTGTAAACATGTGGCTTCTCACAGTCTGCATCATTGCTCATAAACTCATAGGGTTGGAGCTGGAAGCTAGTTTTAGAGGTCCTATGCTCTTTTTACAGCTGGAAACTGAGCCCCAGAGGTGTCATGACCTGCCCCCACGTCTTCCTGTCTTCACCTCCAGCTCTTCATTCACTCTCATTGCCAATGAAGCATGGGTGTCCCCCAAATCTGAGCTACTAAAGCTTAACACTGCACCGAGACTTTTGGGACACGAGCATGCCAAAGCCTACTGAAGTTTAAGTCGAGAAAGAAGAGGAAAATTCAGTGGCACCTGACAGATCCTCCTGAATTCCCTTGTGTCTGGCTCAGTTTTCTCTGTCCTTCCACCCAGAAATCAGTTTAGAAGTGTGCTTCCAGTGTCTTTATTCAGACCCACACCCTGCCTCCATCCAGCTTTAGAGGCAGGATTTCTCAGCAGGGTCCTTATGTTGGACAGCGCCAAGCTGCTGGGAGCAGCCATGCATTAATCCCTCAGGGAATGTGGACACAGCCCAGGCTGGCTTGCCCCTCCTCACAGCTGCTGTGTTTATCTTCCCAGGGTGTCTTCTGCTGGAGCCCCCCCTCTGTCTTACCCTTCCCCATTTCTTTTTTTTAGTCACTTGGCCTTTTCAGGGCTTAAAAAAACCCAACGACAACAAGGCTTTTTCAAGGGGGTGGCTATTTCCATCTCTTTGAAACTCACCAATATTCCTGGAAGGGGGCTTGCTTCCGGTTTTCAGGGAGAGATTTTGTTTTTTCTTAAAGAGGAAAAAAGAAACCAGGATGTGTATCTGTGACCAGGAAAAGGGAAGGTTTTTAGTTATCTATTCTGAATTTTGGTTGGCTCAATAATCACATTACCAACTCCTGTTTCTGTAGATTTGCAAAGGCTTTCCTCACGGCCACCCCATGAGGTAGAGCATAGGCATTAGTACCTCCGTTTTGCAGATAGGGAAACTGAGGCCCAAGGAGGATAAATTTCTTGTCCTCACGAGCACAGAGCTGGCAAACGCTGAGACAAAATCTGAACCTAGCACACAGTGTGGTGTGGAGGCAACTCCCATCCCAGCACTTTTGTGCCCTTGATGTCACTGAGAGCCCTTTAACCTCGACTTTTCATCTGTGCCCAGTGTATGGATGGCCCCTGGGTAGGGGGGCAGCTGAAGGAGAGGCTCTCTTCACAACTTACCCACTGGCTGCTGCTGCTGCCTGTGGAGGCTTTCCAAGCCAGCCTGAAGCTTGGCAGCAGGAGCAAGGAAAGAGAGAGACTGACCATGTGAAGCCATCATTCCCCAGCCCCCCTTCATTCCAGCACCTTCCCTATACTAATCACTTCCTCATCATCGTGTATCTAGCTTACATGTGGTCTCCATTAGATTGGGAGCTCCCTGAGGGCGGGCACTGGCTTTTACCCTTCTCTGTATCTATCCCCAGAGCTTAGCACACAGTAGGTGCTTAACCAATGTGTACTGATGGATAAATGAGCCAGAAAACCTCTCTCATCTCATCCATTCTCTTGCCTTCAGCTATCACTTCTATATAGATAACTCCCCAAACTACATTAACCAAGGCCTTGTCTCTCCCCTGAGCTCGAGTCCCCTATCACCAAACACCACCCGAATGTCCCATAGGCATCACACATCGATCATGCCCAAAACAAACTCACTATCTTTCCCTCCACAGTCACCCCCCCAGCTTCCCCACAGCATTATTGTCTCCTTCTAGTTACCTTGGTTTACTACTCTTCTCCCTCCTTCATTCTCTGCTTGCCAAGTCTTGTCAAAGCTGCCCTGACACCATCTCTCCCTCTATTCCTCTCTCTTTACCCATACAGCCACTATCTGAGTTCATGGGCCTCATCACCTCTGAGCCTCCTTGGCTTCCTGTCCCCAGTCTCTCCAGCAGATCTTTTTCACAACTGACAAGTTAATATTCCTAAAACACAGGGCTGACCATTTCACTGCCACTCAAGAAGCTTTCGTAGCTCCCTATTGTCTATAAGATAAAATACAATCTCCTCAAGTTGGAATTTTGAGCCTTCTTTAGACTGGCTGACATTTTCTTTTCTAGACTGCATAAAATTAGGCCTGTTGGCCTTGAGGCCATCACGAGAGTTTTCCTTAAAGGGAGGTTGTATACTAGGCTGGCATAGTCAACAGAGTACTGGGTCTGGAGTCAGGAAGATTCCTTCTCCTGAGTTCAAATCCCACCTCAGATACTTCCTAGCTGTGTGACTCTGATTAAGTCACTTAACCCTGTTTGCCTCAATTTCCTCATCTGTAAAATAGTTGGAGAAGGAATGGCAAATACCTCCAGTATCTCTGCCAAGAAAATCCCAAATGGGGTCTCAGAGAATCAGACATGACTGAACATTAATAACAACAAAAATTTACAGAACATAGTCATGGAAAAATTACTGATAATATTTTTCAAAGGTTAGTCTAGCTGTATCCCCCAAGTGATATTTCGTCTCCTGCCAGCTTGTTTTTTCCTTGATAACAACCCTCCAAATGATAGTTTGTCCACCACCAGCTTATTTTTCTACCTGATAATAGCCCCCCCAATTATGATTTTGCCCTGACCCCCGATCTGCACATCAGTCAGCTGCAGCAGGGCTCCCCAAGGTGTAAGTCTGAGAAGCCCACCCTCCAGAGGACGCTGTGGAGTGTCCCCTTCCTGCCTCATGGCCCCCGCCTCTGTGCTCCCCAGTCCAGCACCGCCAGCCCTTTCAGGAGCCTCAGGGCATGTCTGGCATTTCTCTCCCCTTCCCCAACTTTTTCATTGCTTACAATAAGGCTTTGCATTGAACTGACTCCCGCTGGACATGTTATTCTCAGCACCCAGCTCATTAATGGCTTGTTTTCCCTGACACCTCTCCTTAGACATAGACAGTCCCTGCCCTCAAGGGGCTCACAATCTAATGAGGGAAATAAATACAAACGATTATGTGAACAAGCTATATACAGGACAAATAGAAAATAACCAGCAGACCGAGGCACCAGAATTCAGAGGGGCTAGGAAAGTGTTCCGGTGGAAAGCTCCTTTCTCTGGAGATTAGATTGTGCGAGCATAATGTATAATTAGCCTAGAAAGGCAGGCTGGGGCTGGATGCAAAGGACTTGAAACGCCAGACTGAGGAAGTCCCCAAAGCCATGAGGAGTCCTGGAGCATCTTGGACAGAGGAACAGGGAGGCAGGTCTACTGTGTGGACCCCAGGTCAGCAATCCCGGCTTCGGCCTCGGCACGGCTCTTGTGATCCACCCCCGGGCCAGTTGGGAATTCACCCATCTGGGCTTTTTGGATCAAACCCATTGGTCTGTTCATAATCCCAGGCTCACATTCAGCCAATTAAGAAAGCTCCTGCCTGCCAGGGAGTGCTGATGAGCCAGCCACTTCTGTAGGGCAAATCCCCATTAGGTGGACTTTCTCTGCTCAAAGCAGAGAGAGGATAAAACCGTCTAGTGCAATTAACTTTTCCTTCTTTATGTAAACATGGCATGGACCCCAAAGTGCCTGGGAAGCTGGAAGCCTGCGGGGAGGCTGGGAGCCCACAGGGAGTCTCGGGGCCAATGGGGAGGCTGCCGCTGTAGCCCCAGCTAGAAGTGATGAGGGCGAGGGGCTGTAGGAGGGAAGAGAAGGCAAGAGGACAGAGATGGTGCCGCCGTTGTGTTGGCAAGAATTGTCAGTGGATTAGGGCCAGGGAATGAAGGAGGGGCAGGAGGCAGGGATGATTCCAAGGCTTCCTGGCCTCATCAATAGGGGTACTAGCTTTGCTAGATTGTGACCTTTCTAATTTCTTTTCATCCTGGAGAATGCCTGTACACTCAGCTTCTAAAAATCCTGGATGGAAATGTCTGGGATCTCTCTTCTATCCCTCAAAAGCCTCAAGTGCTGCCTCCTACACGAGTCCTTTCCAAATGCCCCCAAAGTGACTCAAAACCATAGGACAATAATAGTAACTAGCTTTTGTATAGGTGTCCAAAGCACTTCCCAGATATTTTCTCATTTGATCTTCAACAACCTAGAAGATAAGATGCTATTATTATCCTAATTTTACAGATGAGGAAACTGAGGCACGCAGATTTTTTTGTGTGTGTGTGAAGTGGTCTGCCTAGAGTCCTGCATTTTGAGGCAGTATTTGACCTCAGGTCGTCTTGATTCTAGATTCAGCAATCTATCCACTGGCACCACTCACCTGCTTCATAGCTCTGGAGCTGAAAGGGACCTTGGAGGGCTTTCATTGTCTAGATGGGCAAACTAATGCCCATGGAAAGGGAGTGTTTTGCCTGTGGTCACACAGTTAGCATGGGCCAGAGGTGGGCTGAGAAGTCAGCTTTCCAGACTCTGAAACCAGTGCTCTGACTTTCCCCTATCCCAGGCTGTCTTCCTCTATATCAGGAGAAGGAATATCAGCTCTTACAAAGGCAGGGGAAGCAAGGCAAATTAATACTCTGTTTAAAGAGACCGGGACATGTGTAATTCATTTGAGAAAGATGTTTGTCAAAGATAGTACCTGCCATTTTAAGTGGCAAGCTTCATTTATCTGGAAAATTCACTTATGGGAATGCCACCAACCATTTTGCAGGAAATCGATGAGGCATTTGGGAGACACATCAAAAACCCAGCGGCACAGAGGGATGAAGGAAGGAGCAGTGATGGAGGGCTTCAGTTATCCAGACAGCTGCCAGAGCTTTCTCTCTGCCAAAAGCAGACTCACCTACTAAATTCATGGCTTTCCTTAATGATAATTTCATCCTTCAAAATGGAATGGCAGCAAAGATGGGAACCGCTTGTCTGGACTGGATTCCAATTCAGGGGGTCATAAATTCAGAGCTGAAAGGCATCTCAGATGTCCCCAGTCCAAGTTCCTCTTTTGTACAGATGAGGAAACTTTTGACTTGCCCAAGGTCACAGTACTATGGGAAGGAGGAATTGGCGGCTGAAGTCCAGATAATGGGCACCTGGGTGGGGAGTGGTCACTCCATTCTGGGCATGGTCTGATGTGTAGCCTAGATTTTAGGGAGAACTCATTGGTTTCAGAGAGAACACAGCTAAGGCTCATGGCTTAAAAAACCCACAGATGAAGTCCATGAAAGAGTGATGAAGCAGGTGATCACAAGGAGGAGATCACAAGGAAAAGATCACATTTCAGAGGCAAAGGAAAATGGTTCTGATGAGGCAGAAAAGCGGCAGTTGTTGGAAAAGACTGATGTGGATGTCTGGGGAACTCACTCACAGAACAACTTCCACTTTTCCGACATGCACTGAAGAGGGAAGCAAGGACAGGTAATGGAGGGTGAAGGCAAACGCCTGCCATGGTCTGGTGAGAACAGAGTCAGGAGCACTAAAGCTTAGAGACAGCTGATGCAGACAGAAAATAAGGAGGAAAAGGAACAATGTTTGGGGCTTTAAAAAATAGCCATCTTAGGGAAAAGAGGAGGATCAAACTGGGATGAACCCACTGATGAGGGGGGAGGGAAAAAGGAGCATAGATAGTAGATAGGAGAGAAGGCAAGAAGGCAGTGCAGTGGAAAGAAGGCTGGATTGGGAGCCAGAAGCCCCGGGTTCAAATCCCAGCCCTGCCACCTCCTACTTGGGTGAACATAGGTCTGTTGTTTTAATTTTCTGGGTCTCAATTTTCTTTATCTGTAAAAATGAGGGGGGTGGATTAAATGACTTTTGTGGTCCTTTTCAGCTTTAAATGTAAGCTCATGAGCCTCTCCAGGCAGTGGAACAATAACAAATTTGGAAGTAAGGGTCATGGGTTCAAACCCTGGCTCTCTTCTTTATTGCTTATATAACCTTGAGTAAGTCGCTTCCAGTCTCTGGGACTTGGTTCCTTATCTATAAAATGAGGGGCTTATACTGAACGGTCCCTAAATCTATGATCTGGTGACCCTTATCTTGTGCAGTATGCCCTTGGAATTTTGAAGGAAAAAATGACTGATAGCAACCCTAGTTCGTTATTTCCATAGCACTTCAAAGCTGGCAAAGCACTTTACGAATGGGATCTCATTTTATCCGCACAACAATCCTAGGAGACAGATACTGCTTATTAACCTCATTTTGCAGATGAAGGAACAGAGGGTAAGAAAAGGTGGGTGACCTTCCCAGAATCACACAGTTAGTGAGTGACTGAGGCCGAATTAGAACTCTGGCCTTCCTGTCCATGTCTAGTGCTCTAGCCACTGTCCTGCCCCGCTGCCCAGGGAGCCGAAGCCTGCTCCTGCTGAGGGGTCAGACCTTCGTGTGAAAATGTGGCTGCCTCTGGGCTGATTTGGTAGTTGGACCAAAATGGTGGCCACCGCAAGACCATGATGGCACAGCGAAGCTGGTGTCATGACCTGGATCTTCTCATTCAGTTGTCTGCCCATCTGCTGATACTCTTCTTGGACTCATTTCCCAATGGTCAGCAAACCTGATCCCATCTCAGTCTCCCAGTGCTCACGATACTGAGCAAACCCCACACCTTTGGTTCTTTCTGTTCTCCATTTCAACCCTACAGCTCCAATGCTTTCCCTCCAATCTACCCATACCTCCCACTGCTCCCTTTGGAACTCCCATTCCATAATCAACAAACTTCCCTTCATTTTAAACTTTTTCAGCTTCTGCTGCCATCCGCTCTCATCTCATCTTCAATCTCTGAATGTAGACATTCCTTCCCCAATGCCCAAGTGGCCCTCATTGCAAAAACAAAACAAAACAAAAAAACAACACCACTCAGGAGAGCCTCTTGTCCCCACCAGCCATCATTCTATGGCTTCCTTTCTTTCCTTGGCCAAATTCCTTGAGAATGATGACTTCTGAGCTGCTTCCACTTTCTCTTTCTGTCTTCTAAATCCTCCACAATCTGGCTTCTGACCTCATCACTCAACTGAAATTGCCCTCTCTAGAGTTACTAATGATCTCCATTGCCAAACCACATGGTTTCCCCTCAAGCCTCACCCTCCTTTATCTCTCTTCTTCATTGGACAATTAACTACCTCCTCCTCCTGGATACTCTCATCTTGCATTTTCTTGACACTGCTCTCCTGGTTTTCTACCTATCTGACCACTCCTTCTGTGTCTCCTTTCCTGAATCTTCATTCATATCATGTCATGCAACTGGATGTGCCTTAAAGCTTGGTCTCTCCTCTCCTCCCCTCCACTGTCCTCTCCTTTCTCTCTCTTACTTCTTCTCTTATTTCTTCTCCCCTCTCTTTCTTATCTCCTCTCTTTCTTCTCCTCTCCTCTCTCTTTTTCTTCCTCTCTCCTTTCCTCTTCTCTCCTCTCCCTTTTTCTTCTCCTCTCTTC
>NW_027185850.1:7835198-7861987 GCF_028583685.1 Petaurus breviceps papuanus | reverse complement strand
TTCTTCTCTCCTTTCCTCTTCTCTCCTCTCCCTTTTTCTTCTCCTCTTCTCTCCCCCTTGCTTCTTTTCTCCTCTCTCTGTTTCTTCTCCTTCCCTCCCCTCCCTTCTCTCACTTGGTGACCTTACCAGCCCTGGCAGGTTTCATCCTCTTGATGACCATGAATCCCATATCCTGTGCTCCATTCCAACATCACCAACCACCTATTAGAGATTTCAAATGGAACACCCCAAAGGCACCTCAAAGACGCCCAAGGCAGGACTCATTCCCTTCTTCCCAACAGGCTCCTCTCCTGGGCTTCCCTAGTGCTCTTAAGGTCACTGCCCTCCTACCAGTCACCATGTTCCAAGCTCCTGCGTCATTCTTACCTCCTCACTGTCACTCCCCCTTCACCTTCAATCACCTTATTATTCCTCCCTGTGACAGGATCCTGGATCGACGAGATCTCAGAGCCATACAGTCCAACTCCCTCATTTACAGATAAGTAAACTGAGTCCAGAGAGGCTCCGGCCGCTACGTGCTACAATGAAGACCAATAATGGGACTGAATGCATGAGGACTTTGGCAGCTTCTCCATGCCACAAAAGGCTCAAATTCCCTGAGTCATCCAGCCCAAGAGAGGCCTGTAGTCACAGTGGCCAGTTCCCCAGACGTTTCCTCTGTCCTGAGTCAGCAAGGCTCCCTGACCCTTGACCTTCTCTCCAGGTTTAGGAGCCCTGCTCCCTCCTCCCAATGCCAGGTGCTGCTTGGCCTAGAGAAGAACCCTACATAAATCTCCTGAGCGTTGCCAGTCCCACCAGGGACCCCCCTTGTCCCTCTGTGACTGCCCCCTTCCTTTGGATTTCCCTCCAGTAAAGCTGGTTTGTGTTACTTTCTACTGACGCCTGTTTTGTGCTGGCTTCTGTCCATGTGCCTGGTAATGCTCCTTGGCATCTCAAACCTCCCTCAGACTCCATGGCAGGACCCATACTCTAACTGATGATAGTGGGGAGGAAGCCTTGTGTTCTTGGTTCTTATGGCCTTTGCTCCTCCCAAGCAGAACGATCCTTGGATTGGAAAGGATGGGACCAACCCATCAATCAACAAGCATCTATTAGTTGCCTACTCTGTGCCAGGCACCTTGAAGCCAGAGAACTTATCCAAAACTAAAGATAAGTAACGAGAGAAGAAGAGAACTCCAGAACGGTCACTGGGATTGCTGAACCACTGAACGTGGCCCTAGAAACTTTCTGGAGAACTAGAGAGGCTGTAAAACCATAGGTCATGGGGCGGCTAGGTGGCACAGTGAATAGAGCACCGGCCCTGGAGTCAGGAGGACCTGAGTTCAAATCCAGCCTTAGACACTTAACACAAAAACTAGCCGTGTGACCTTGGGCAAGTCACTTAACCCCCAATTTCCCTCCAAAAAGCAAAAAAACCCCAAAAAACAAAACCAAAAACAAAAAAACAAGACCATAGGTCACAGATCTGGCAGCACCTTCCAAGTTATCCAGCCCAACCACCCTATTTTACAGTTGAGAAAACTGAGGCCCAGGGAAGAAACAACTTGCTGTAATGGGAATGTAAATTTTAAAGATCTTCCCTGCCCCTAGGCTAAAGTGCACCTGGAGCCTGGGGTGGGAGGCTTGTTGTTCAGTAGATACTTTTTGATTGGCCAGTGGGTCAATAAGGTTGTTACATTCTCTGAGCCAGGAGAAGGCTATATAAGCCCTGATGTGTAGCTTTGTTTTGGGGCTCACTTTGAGAACTGTTCTATGATTTGATATGGATTCTGGGAAGCCGTTGTCCAGAGCCCCCTGGCTTTGAAAAACCCAGATGTTGGTTTGGTATGGATGTAACGGTTGGACAGTTTGGAAATCTGTCTACTTGATCTGTTTCTGTCTTGATGATTCTGTCTGTATATTCTGAAGTTCGGGGTGCTGACCTTTTCCCCCTGAACTAGGTAAAGGATACATATGTTTGACTGATTAAAGTAAGCTTGTTAACCCATTTTGAGTTGCTTTCCTTTAACAAAGCAGATCCAAGAACCTGTGGTGGCAGACACCCTGAGGATGCCTGGGGTGCTTGCCGCTACACTTGCCCGAGATCACACAGGGAGTACATACCAGAAGTAGGATTTGAACTTTGCTCTTCTGAGTCCAGAGCCAGAATTCTTTCTATTGTACCCCATGATATCCTAGTGGGATTTAGTCTAAAGATGGCTAAATTTTGAATAGGGGACCAATCAGCTCTACTGCTTGTTACCATTGCAGTTTGGGGCCAATCACCTAATCTTCCTGGGTCTCAGTATCCCCATCTGTAAAATGGGGGGGGGTGTCTTTCCAACATGAGATTTAAGCTTCTTGTAGAGATCAGAATTAGGGGAAAGAAATCTGAATGCAGAACAAAAAGCGCTGTAGCCTGCACACTATGGGTCTGTGAGTTTGCCCTCAATTCTTGGCCAGATTTTGGAAAGCACAATTTAAAGGAATGATTTGTGAGGATTTCATTTTCTAGAGAAGGGGTGAGCCCAAAGAACCAGGATGGCTTAATCCAGAACAGGTCTTGTTGGATTAACTCATGTTCTGTTTGGGCAGTTTACTCAACTGGCAAACTAGAGGAATGCTAAGGCTGGATATGCTCAGATTTCAGCAAAAATTTCATTGATTACATAATGAAAAGACACCTGTAAACAGGCTTGGGTTTGAATGCTGGCTTACTGGACACTAGGTGGCACCATAGTGCACAGAGTGCTGGGCCTGGAGTCAGGAAGACTCATCTTCATGAGTTCAAATCCAGCCTCAGATGTCTACTGGCAGGGTGTCCCTGGCCAAGTCACTTAACCCCGTTTGCCTCAGTTTCCTCATCTATAAAATGAACTGGAGAAGGAAATGGCCAACCACTCCAGTATCTTTGCCAAGAACATCACAAATGGGTCATGAGGAGTCAGAAAACAAAAATAACAACAACAAACTGCCATTTATTTACTGCCCATACAAACTTGGGCAAGTTTCTCTTCACCTTTCCAGGCAGCAGTTACCTCATTTGTATACGGAAGCAGTTGGGCCTGACTGGTTTCTGAGGTCCCTTCCGGCCCCGAATCAAAGGCCCTGGGATCCTACTTGTATTATATGGCTCTTAGACTCATACTGAGGAAAGCTGTAGCTGATGAGAATGCACGATGCAAATAGGAGCTATCATTATTTCTGAACTGTGCCACTCTGAACCGGGGTTTTCATTTTGGAAAGTTTCAAGTAGAACAGAAAGTCCATTCTACTAGTACAGCCAGTCCTAATAGCACATTGAGAGAGAGAGAGAGAGAGAGAGAGAGAGAGAGAGAGAGAGAGAGAGGAGAGGGGGAGGGGGAGAGAGGGAGTCTCTTTCTTCCCCCTCCCAGTGAGATTCAATCCAAATGAAGAATATTACACCAAAGAAAGACCATGGATTAATAGCTTTCTACAAATCCTTTAGTTGTCAAGGAGACACCTCTTGAAGCCTCTTCTTATATTCTGAAATACCATCAGGCTACTTTTATATCTATATTAGATGATTATAAAGTTCACAGTGTGATTTTCTTACTTGTTAACAGCCCCATCACCAAATATTCCATCCACTGCTGAAGATCTGCTCATTCTTCCCAGGGTTATTTTAATGGGGTCATATCTCTAGAGCCAGAAGGGTCTTTGGAGGGCATTGAGTCTGACCCTCTAATTTTACAGAGAAGGAAACTGAGGCTCAGGGAGGGGAAGTAATTGGCTAAGGTCACACCGATGGCAAAGTCCAGTCATAAACAAACATTTATTAAATGCTTAGGACTTGCCAGACACAGGGCTTAGCTCTGAGAATCTAAGAAAAGCAAAGGCAAGTCCCTGCCCTCAGGGAGCTCACAGTCCGAAGGGAGAGATCATATGCAAACAGTCGGGGCAAATGAGACACCGACTGCAGAAACTGAAGACAAGCGATGGAAGGAAACTTAGCATTAAAGAGCTTCTCAGAAGGTGTCTCGCTGAAGATGGGGCTTTAACTGGGAGGTGGAGATGAGGAGGGAGAGAGTTCTGGAGCTGGGGGACAGCCAGTGAAAATGCCTGGAGTCTGGAGATGGGGAGCCTTGTGTGAGGAGAAGCCAGGAGGCCAGAGTTACTGGTGGAATTCAAAGGGAGGGTCTTTGGCTCTCTAGTCCATGCCCTTTCTGGGGGTAGCATGTAGTGGGGGCAGTTGGTGCTGGTGAGGCCCCAGGCACCACAGCCTTGTCAACCACAGGTCCCAGGTCCCAGACAGCACATTTGACAGAGTGTGAATTCCACTGGGATTGAGACGCCAGACAACCTTCAGAAAGTTTCTGGGAGACGACACACAGAGATGGGAGGCAAGGCAAGAATGCATTTCGATCATTAGGGCAGCTGCAGGGAAGCCAGATAGACTTAATACTCTCTAGCAGAAAGTGGTGAAAGGTAATTAGGGGGCTTGTTGGGGGAGGGAGCTAGCTGGGCCCTCAGTGCTGTTTGGCAATGCTTCTGCAATTATTGACTAACACTCATTCCCTCCAGTGACTGTTCAAATCTCTTAGTCTTTGTTTAAACTCCCACCTTAGAGGAGATCTGGGATCCCAGGAGGCACAGAATGGCAGGGCTGGGGGTAGGGGGTAAGGCCCACATCTCGCTTGGGTAGGAGTTCATGAGAAGAGCCAGCACAGTGTGGATAACTGTCATGCAGTCATTCACACAAGCTTCCAGAGAGATATTGCCTTAGTTCCTGAAAGTGGCTGGGAGAACCTACATTAGTATAATTGCAGGTGACCCAGAGGACAACAGAGAAATGTAAAGTGGGCGTAAGAAGGTCGCAAACATATTACAACAATGAATTTAAGCAGAATCAGGAAAACGATCTACACAATGGCTATAACAATGTAACCTGAGAGAACATTTTAATGGAGCTGAATTCTGTGTAACTGTAATATCAGATCCAGGCCCTGGGGAAGGGGGGGGGATGGACCTCCCTTCTTTCCTTGGGCGGAATAGGGGGGACCATGGGCACAGAATGCCGCACATCTTCTCTGATGGGATAAGCCCATTGGCTGGCTTTGCTGAACTGTTGTCCTTTGCTACGGGAGAAGCCTGGCTGTGGGTGTAGGTGGATGTAACAGCTGTGATTTAGGAAACAAGAGACATCAATAAAGCTTTTGTGTGGAGCTCTGTGATCTCTCTCTTCCAGAGCCAGACTGATTACAGCTACCCTCTGAGAGCCGGGGTGGCTTTCTCAGTCCCCATTCTGTTGAGCTCCTCCCCCACACCGTCAGCCACCAGGCCCATTTAACCAATTAACATCAATTAGCTTTTACAAAGGGATATTTACTTCAAAGACATAGCAGGACGAAAGTACAATTATTTACTTCCAGCACCTGGAGGGCTCCTGTTCCCTGACACTGCCAGGGTCTCTGAGGGATGTGGATGCAGACTTAATACAGTTTCTACAAAGCCATGTGGCCAGTCACCCTTTGTACTCTGATCATAAAAAAGGTAACAAGGACTTTTACTTGAGAAATGGAATAAAAGGCATGATGAAAGGCAGGTGAGGCTGTAAACAGAGGTGGACTCAATAAGGAATGATGGATAGACAACCGATGGACGGCCTGAGGGTAGCTCTGGTCCCCAAGAACCATTAAAAGAATCAGGGAGGCCTTGACCACGTTGGACAGCTCCTCGGCCGAGGATTTATGGGACAACGTGAACAAGAATCACACAGGCTGAGAATATATGACTGCCTCACAACTGATACTATAAAGAGACTACCCACGTGGGTGAAAAGCATGGGCATTCTGAAGCTTTGGATGAGCTTGTGATTTCACATGCACAGAACCCCAGGGAAGAAAACTTCCCCGGTGAAGATGGGTGACTGCTCTGCAGCTTAGAGGGTCGGGGCAGGGTTAGGTGAGCTGCCCAGGGTCATACAGATGTAACTTGTCAGAGGCTGAATTTGAACTCAGGTCTTTCTGCCTCCAAGTTCAGCATTCTATCTACTTCACCCTTAAACATGCCTAATTATAGGCAATTGATATCTCATTCGATCCTAAAAATAACCTGGTGCAGTAGGTGACATCATGACCCCCATTTTACTGATTAGAGAACTGAGGCTCATTTAAGAGGATAAGTGACTTGTCTGGGGTCACACAGTTAGTAAGTGTTTGAGGCAGGATTCAAATTCATGTCTTTGCTCCAAGTCTGGCATTCTATGCATTATGTCACTTTGTTTCCCTCTCCTTGCTGAAGGAGGAAGGTACCCTGAGGGAGGGCTTGGAGGTGGCATGATCACCCCATGGACCACTGCCTTTCCTCAGATCTCCCTCAGATCTCAGAGACAGCCTTGGCCCCTGAACCCAAGAGCTCAGAAGACAGCATCCCCCAGAGAAGTCAACAAGACCCCCCTAAGAGCGGTATTCCTGACCAGCAACCCTACTTTCAGCCAGTCCTGCTGCCATTATCCTGGGAAGCCATCCCTATGGAGATCTGACTTAGAAACTACCACTATAGTGTCAAAACCCAACAAAACCCTGGTGCTGCCAAACAAAAATCAAAATAAGAAGTGGGTGTACTTTTATCAATGAAACAACATTAAATGTGATGTTACCATCTGCTTTGTGCTGTGCCCTAAGGACCTTGTTACCATTCGTATTCCCAACACCTAATATAGCATTATGCACATGGTGAGCACTTAGATTTTTCTGCTCATTCATTTGTCCATCCACCCACTCAATGACATGACACCTAGGCCAAGAACAGTCAGTTATGTGCCTCTTCTCCCTCCTTCTAGAAGATTTTTCCCATAGCAGACCCAGTATAATATGAATGATCTGGTCCTGTTTCCATGGGAGAAGAAAGGCATGGAAAGACAAGAGAGTAGCAGTTATCTCCCCAAACCCTCAGATTCAGAGAGAGAGGTAAGGCCACCAGCAGGAGCCATATGGACTAGACACTGGGAGAGAAAGGAGGTAGACCGCAGTAACTAACACTGAATCTAGAAGGGGAGAGGAGAGAGAGGTCCACTCGGGGGAACATGGGGCTCCCTATTTTTACCCTCACCCCCAATAAGTCCACTCTGGGAGGCACAGGGCTGGTGGGGAAAGTCTGTAAGACTGACAAAAGAGGGGGAGTTTGTTTGTTTGTTTTCTCAGCTGTGAAAATCACCTTCAGATTTGTTGGATAAAAGCCTGATTGATTCTCTAAGAAATGGGACTGAGCAGCTTCTGCTGGAGATCTAAACTTCTGAGAGTGAGAATGCAGAAAGTCAGAAGCAGAGACTACAGAAAGTCAAAATGAAGAAATCTTCCCCCTGCTGAGAGGGTGGAGGGCTCCGGCAGAGAATATGGTGGGACAATATAAGCCAAGGTAGAGGAGGTAAGTGCTTTGGGGCAGAAAGAGGAACCAGGGCAGTCAGGTCTGAAGAGGGGGCAATGACCCACGCCCTGGACTGGAGTCACAGAGGTTGCAGGGGATGCTGGGAGGGGACAGAAAGTGGAAGGGCTGGACTACAGGCTCAGCTGCAAGTCCTGCTCCTAAGAAGCTGTAAATGAAGCTCTTTTTTTTTTTTTCCTGCCTTGTGAGTCTGTGAGCTTGCTTGGGGAGTCCAAGACGACTCCTCCCCCTACCCAAGTACACTCTGATTTTCTGTCAGCAAGGGGCCTCTGATGCAAAGGTCATCAGGAGGCATCAGCATCAGCAGCCAGGATTTGAAAGACCGTTGTGTGGTAGAAAATGCCAGACTTGAATCTGCATTGTTTCTGAAGTGGGGAAGCAGACAGAACGTTTATAATCACTGCTTGGTCGTGACTTTACGGTGAAGGCACTGGGTCTGGAGGACTGTGCACATCCAGTCTTAAGATGGCTCAGGCTGACAAATACCGGTCATGGGTGAGTCCCTATGGAAGCAAACTGAGGCAAGAGTTGTTGATCAGCTAATCCCAACAGAGATCTGCCCTCTCCCTTTGCAGCGTTTCCCCATCTGTAAAATGGGAAGAATAGACACATTTACCTCTCAGGGTTCTTATGAGGATCACATGGGTTAATATTTGTTACGGTGCCTTGCAGAACTCACAGCGCCCTGCGTCAGCGCAGGTGATAGCTGTGGCATTCTTGGAGCTCCTATGGGAGACCTGACAGAGCCCCCCAAGCATGGCCAGCTGGGCTTCACACCCGCTCTGGGGGCTCAGGTGGGTACAGATGACAGAGCCAGAAGGAACACAGCAGCTGTTAAAGATCACAAAGTTCTGGGTAAAATGCTAAACCCTGTGGGAGAAGAGATGGTGTTTTCATCACTTTTGCCCATTTCAGTTAAAGAAAAAGAAGACACAAGATCTATGGAGCAGCTTCTCTGTGCCAGGTACTTTGCAAATATTACTTCAGTCAGTCCTCACAGAACCAATGCTATTATGCCTATTTTACATTTGAAGAAACTGAGGCAGACAGAGGTTAAATGACTTACCCAGGGTCACACAAATAATAATTGCCTGAAGCTGGATTTGAACTCAAGAATTCCTGACTTCAGACCCAGTATTCTACCCTCTGCACTACTAGCTGCCTGTAGAGGTATTAGGGAAGTGAACATAGAGAGGATGGGGGAGAGTATGTGAGAGGGGAAAAGAAGGAATGGAGAGAGAAGGGGAGGAGAAGGTGATGAGAGGGGAAGGAGGGGGGTTGGAGAGGGAGAGGAGGAAGCAGAGGAAAGGGGGGGCACACAGAGAGGGACAGGGAGAAATTGCATTAGAAGAGTTAGTCCGTGGGGCAAACTCATAGTATTGAGTTAAGGGAAAATGGGCCTCTGTAGTTTTCATTTCTTTGAATTGTCTTGTTTTAATTCACTCAGGGTCATTTTTGGTGATTAAAACTGTTTCTCCTAAGTTGGTTATTTGAAATGTGGCTAGAGGTGGAAAATTCTTTTCTCTCTAATTCCCTGCTGGCCTGACACACAGCCAAGACTGGCAGTCAAATCAAGTGACCTTTGCAGGTGATGGTGCCCCCCTCTCTGGCTGCCATTATCTCTGTCCCCTTGGGCGCTGGCCATTCCTCCTCACCCTTTAAGGAGCAGAGGCAAAATGGGTAGAAATCCACACCAGCTGGGGGTTAATTCTATCCAGGCTTTTTGATTAAATTGGTGCAAAGGTCAGAAGAGCTTAACAGTCAGAATCCACCAAGACCCAATCTGGCCAGTGCATTTAATTATCCTCATCAGGAGAGGTGCAATGAAGGGCAAATTCATTTATATATACACATAGTTGGGTGGGGAGGAGGAAGGCAGGCAGCAGAGGCCAGAGGGGTACAAAAGATGGTCCAACTATAGGGTGCAGTCACAAGGCAGAGTGGGACAGGTGGGCGCTGGACTCAATGGGGTTGAGGGATAAGGCTGGTCCTGGAGACAGGTGCCCTCTTAGTATGGCTCTGGGACTGTGGGCTTGGGGTAACTGTGCCAAGAGGCCAGGAGCAGGGAAAGCTATCACCACCATGGGGGGCTGGGGGAGTGCAGATCGGCCCAAGCAAGGCAGCACAGAGGCCATGATGTCAGCAGTGTGGAGCCAAACCCTATACACTACTATATACAGTTCTTTCGACAACCCTCCCCCATGCTTTTTATTTATCTATCAGTCAATCGGTGGAGAACCTGCAGCCCTCACTGTGTACTAAGCACCCTGCTAGTCTCTGGGACTATAAATCAAAGCTGAAAATCAAAAGTGAACCAGTCCCTACCAGCAAGGAGCAGACATTCTAACCAGGGCAATGACACAAGAGTAGAGATTTACGGCTGGAGAGGCAGCAGAGGCCCCTGAGCCCCAGAGTCTTCAACTGAGGTCTCTGAACTTGTTTTTAAAAAATATTTTTATAACTATTTAAATGTAATTGATTTTTTTGGTAATCCTACATGTTTTGTTTAAAGTATCTAAAAAAGCAATTCTGAGGAGTCCATGGGTCTCACCTGCCTATCAGAGGGATACCTAATGGATAAAAAGGTTAAGAGCTTCTGATCTAATACTAACTTGTTATTTTGCAGATGAGGAAACTGAGAGCCCAGCTTAAGTGATCTTGCCAAGGTCACATGTATATAAATAGGTAGTACGAGCTACATCCAAATTAAAAGCCAAACACAGGTGTTTGTATCTGATTCAAGGGTAATAGGGAGTCATTTACACACACACACACACACACACACACACACACACACATACTCAGAACACTCACACAGACACACTCACACACATGCACACTCACACTCACGAACCACACACACATACACAGACACACACACACATACACTCATACTCAGAACATTCACAGACACTCACACACACTCACACTTACACACACATGCACACTCACATATACACATACTCAGAACATTCACACATGTAATGGGAATGCAGATTTGGAAGATCTTCCCTGCCCCTAGGCTAAAGTGCACCTGAAGCCTGGGGTGGGAGGCTTGTTTTTCAGTAGATACTTCTTGATTGGCCAGTGGGTCCAAAAGGTTGTTACATTCTCTGAGCCAGGAGAAGGCTATATAATCCCTGGTGTGTAGCTTTGTTTTGGGGGCTCACTGTGAGAAGTGTTCTGTGATTTGATCTGGATTCTGGGAAGTCGTTGTCCAGAGCCTCCCCAGCTTTGAAAAACCCAGATGTTGAAACCCAGATGTTGACTGGGTATGGATGTAATGGCTGGACAGTTTGGAAAGCTGTCTACTTGATCTGTTTCTGTCTTGATAATTCTGCCTGTATACTTTGAAGTTCGGAGTGCTGACCTTTTTCCCCTGAACAAGGTAAACGATATATGTCTGACTGATTAAAGTAAGCTTGTTAACCCATTTTGAGTTGCTTTCCTTTAACAAAGCAGATCCAAGAACCTGTATGGGCAGCCACCCTGAGGACGCTTGGGGTGCTTGCTGCTACAACACATTCACGTAGACAGACATACACTCAGTCACTAACACACATTCACACACACACTCACATGTACACATACTCAGAACACTCACAAACTCACACACTCACACACCACACACACATACACAGACATACACAGACATACACACACTCACATGTACACATACGCAGAACACACAGACACACACTCACATACATATACTCACACTCATGCACCACACACTCACACACATTCACACACTCGCTGCCCTACCGGCTGAAGACAGGCCTCACATTGGACTCTCACTGGCTGTGACCCGAAGTCACTGAATACATCTCTACCTTGTACATAATTGTTCTCCTGTTTTCCCTCCCATTAGACTGTGAGCAGCTTGGGAGCAGAGCCTGTCAGCTCTCTTTCTTTATATCTACAGTATACAGCACAGGGACCAGCACACAGTAGGAGCTTAGTGAATGCTCATTGCCTCTAAAATGAGGGGGTTGAACCCATTGTCCTCCAAAATCCTCTCTGGCTCTAAATCTATGATACAAAGAAGAACTCTGAGGTAGGTTTTATTCCCATTTTACAGATGAGCAAACTGAGGCTGACAGTGGTTCAGTAACTTGTCTGGGGTTACACAGCTAGTTTGAGGAAGGATTTGAACCTATATCTTCCTGACTCCAAGACCAATTGGATACCCACTGTGCCATGCTGCCCTCCTGAGACTTGAAGATTACAAATTTGAGCTGATTTGCTTGTCATCCACATCAGTAGGAGTTTCTAAACCAGGAATTCTTCACACTGATGAAGCCAAATGTTAAGACCCTCCCCATACCTCTTACCAACACTGTCCTATAGAAAGAAGGGAAGAAAAGGAAGAAAGGTGGAAAAGGAAGCAAGGAAGAAAAGGAGGGAGAAAGGGAAAGCAGGAAAAAAAGAGAGGAAGGATAGTTGGGAAGAAGGGAGGAGAGAAGGAAGAAAAAAGGAAGGGAGAGATAGAATGAGAGACAGACAAGAATAGAAGAGAGGAGAAGAAACAAAGAGAAGGAATGGTGAAGCCAAACTGGGTGATGTGGAACAGTGCCTGCCAGAGTGTGTGACAGTTCTCTCTTGTCAACTGCCTTTCTTTGAGGAGAGGAAGGAAGGCTGTTTGAAACACAAGTCATCTGGAACCAGACTCCAATTTTCTGGGCGCTCTATTGTTCTTTGGCGCAGCCTTCGTTTACGTTGTTGCTGTGATGGCACATAGATCATTCTCTTAGTTCTGCTACCTTTCCTCTGCATCAGTTCTTTCAAGTGTACTCGTGGCTTTCTGAATTCCTCTCATTCATCATTCCTTATGGTGCAATAATATTCCATTACCTTCATATGCCATAATTTGTTCAGCCATTCCCCAATTGTCCGATCAGAGCTCCAGAGCTGGAAGCTACTTCCGATGCCATCCAGTCTAAGCACTCCCTTTTACCAACGAGGAAACTGAGGCTGAAGGGGAGTAATAAGCTTGCCTGAGGTCACAGAGACAGTAAGCAGGTGAGTTAGGCAATGCAAATCTTTTTACTCTTTATAGATAAGGACTTTGAGATTCAGGGAAGTGAATCAGGACTTCCCAGCTACTAAGTGATGAAGCTGGAATTGGAATCCACCTTTCCATACCTCTTCCTAGCTGTTTTGTGTCACACTGACTTCTCTCTGACCACCATCCACCTCTCCCTCTCACTGGGCTCTTGGACTCTGCCTTTGGGTCACCCAGCTTGGCTTTTGCTTCTTTTTTATTTTTTCTTTCTTTCTTTTTTTTTTTTGAGGGCATTTGGGGTTAAGTGACTTGCCCAAGGTCACATGGCTAGTAAGTGTTAAGTGTCTGAGGCTGGGTTTGAACTCAGGTCCTCCTGACTCCAGGGCTGGTGCCACCTAGCCACCCCTTAGCTTTTGCTTCTCCTTCCTTTCCTGGACAGCTCCCTCCCACATCCCCACATAGCATCCATATATATGTTGTCTTTCCCCAGTAGAACGGAAGTTTCTTGAGGTTAGGAACTATCTTGCTTCCTAGTATCTGTATCTCCAGTGCTTAACACAAAACTTGCATGTGGTAAGCACTTAATAGATGTCTTTTATCTCTCCTTCTTTCCTTCCTTCCCTCCCTCCTTTTTCTCTCTCCCTTCTCTTTTCTATCAGGATTAATTCAACAAGCATTTATTAAGTGCCTATTAAAATGCCCACTATGTGCTAGGTACTATGGTCAGTACTGAGGATACAGAAATGAAAATGAAATAACTTTGCCCTCAAGGAACTTATGTTCAATTGGACAATGCAACACACACATAAGACTAATAAATACTAAGAAAGTTGGAGGGAGAGAGCCTGCATAGCTGAGGAAAACCTTCGGGGAGCACCTGGCAGCTGAGTTGAGCTGAGCCTTGAAGCAAGGTGAAGACTCTGAGAGGTTCAGATTAGAGGGGAATGCTATCCAGGTATGGCTACGGGGCAGCTTCTGTAAATACACGGAGGCAAGGGATGGAATTCAGAGTTAGAGGAACAGCTAGTAGTCCAGTTTGCCTGGAAAGTAGTATATGTTAAGGAGAGCAAAAGGAAATAAGAATGAAATGGTAGGTTGGGCAACTGATTGGTTATGGAGGCTGAGGGAGAGAAAACATTTCATATGACTGAGATTGTGACTGTAGAATGGTGGGCTGGGTAGATGGTCATCCCCTACACAGAAGCAGGGAATTTAGGAGAAGAGGTAGGTTGGGGATGGGTGGGATGATGAGTTCAGCTCAGAGCATGTTGCATTTAAGATGCTAATTGGGTCATCCAGGTGCACTGCCCAGAAGGCAGCTGGCAATATGGAAACGGAAGTCAGGCAAGAAACCAGGACTTGATATATAGATTTGAGACTCTTCAGTGTAAAGATGATAATTGAATCCATGGGAGCAGGTAAGACTAATAAAGGACTGAGTACAGAAAGAGGAGAGAAGCTCCCTGTGCTGAACCCTTGGGCTACCTTCACACTTAGATGGCAAGAGATACAGGAGGAATCATCAAAAGAAACTGAAAGAGAATGATCAGACAGATAAGGAGGGAAATTGGGAGAGAGGAGTGTAATGGAAGCCCAGAGAGGAAGGAGCATCAGAAGGGAAGCAATAGTCATTCCAATGGTTATAAGAAAAGTCAGAGAGAATAAAGACTGAAAAAAAGTCATAGAGGTATAACTTAACTGATCATTAGTAATGCGATTTGATTTGCTTGGCTATGTTTATTTATTTTTATAAGGGCTTTGTTTTTCTCTTTTTCAGCTGGTATGAAGATTGGGAGGGTGGTGGTTGTTAGTGATAGTATTACCACAAAAAAAAAGAAAAGAAAGACTAGAGGGTTATTGAATCGTTTTAAAAATGTAGATAAGACAAAAGGGAATTTATAAAGGAACATAGACAAGCAAGACAGCTTTGAAAGTAACATGTTGAAATTATCATGTACTTTAAAAAATCAAGTTGTACATAAAAGAGATTCATGTTTCCATATACAGTCATCTTTGTCTGTTCTACTTTGTAGGTGGAAATGTGTTGTTTTTTTTTGTGGTGGTTGTGAAGAATAAAAATAAGACAGCAGTTTCACTAGAATGCTTAGTCATAGAGGGTCATAGACCCTCCCCCAGTCCAGTTGTAGGTGGCTGAGAAGTACATTAACTGGTAAGAAATTGAAAACAGCAAGAAAAACTTTCTTGGAGTTTAGTAATAAAAGGGAGGAAAGATACATGATGATAGTTTGGGGAGAAAGGGATGGCAAGGTAAAGTGACAACTCTTTTTGAGGATGAGAGAGACCTGGCCATGTTTGTAGGCAGTGAGGGGGAGAATGAAAATCAGAGTGAGAGAGAGAAAAGTTCAGGGAACAAGATCCCAAGGGAGATAGGAATGGAGTGAGCTAAGAGCGCACACAGTTTTACCCTAGTTACAGCAAAATATCATGGCAGCAAATTTTGGGGTAGTAAAGAATTAAAAACCAAGTAGATGACCATTGATTGGAGAATGGCCAAAGCAGCTGAAGTACATTGATGCAATGGTCCATGATCATGTTGTGAGAAATGGTTAATACAATGAAAACAGAAAAACAAGAGAATACTTTTGAACTGATGCAAAGGGAGGTAAACAGAACCAGGAAAACATGATGCACCATGGTGATAACAATATAAATGGAAAGGACCACCACCACACGGTAGAGAGTGAATGCTCTGAAGTTATAATGACCATTATTGATCAATAAAAAGAGAAAGAAGAAGCTACCTGCCTTGGATTCTCTATCAAGGTGGACACCATAGTTATAGAACATAGTTTATAATGTCATATTCTTTAATATGTTGCTTAGTTTTGCAAAACTTTTTTCCTTCTTCCTCTTTTTTATTTTTTATTATAAAGGATGGATTTCTGGGAGAGATTATATTTTCTGGAAAATATGAGTAATGTAAAAGTAAAAAAAAATGTCAATAAAATTTATATTAAAAAACAGAAGGGTTGGTTCTTGGCAAGGAGAAGGGCCACCTCTCCCTTAAAGGCAAGTCAACAAGGAGAGGATTGGTGAAATTATAAAAGGGTTCTGAGTTGTGGAGGGGGGAAGATGAAGGAGCTTTTGATGGATGAATACATTACCATGTAATGAACAAAACAACATTAATACACATACCACAGTTTGAGTTCCTTTTCATATCTATGCAGCTTCCCTTTTATTTAAGTTTGTGTTTAGGGGATAAGACTCACAGAATATCGGGGCAGGGGAGGACCTCCAACCAACCTTTAGCCCAACCAGGATCTGACTGTGTATACCCTCTACTGCACAGCTGGCCAGTGGGCATCCAGGCTTTCCTTGAGGATCCTCAGGAACTGAAGACGATATTATCTCCAAAGGAAGACTGCTCTCCTTATGGAGAGATCTGGGTGTTAGATTTTTCTCACTCTGGAGTGAGAGTTTGGTAGACCTTGCATCTTGACCTTAATATACTCTACGATCTTAAATAACTTTAACTCTCTTGGTATTAGTTCCTTCCTGAGAAATGACTTGGTTCTGAGGGGTGTTTCCAGCACAGACTTTCTCTGTCTGTGATTTCTGTTCTCCTTGTAGGGATGGATCTTTGAAACTCCACTGCCCACGTGAAACTTGACTGTTCCTATGTGACTTTGTTCAGGGTCTGATCAAGTAATGCACAAATCCAATTTGATGTGGGCCACATGTTTACTCACTACAAAGTCCTTCATTTTTTGGTGTAGCTTAATTTTAAGAATTTCTTTCTCTTCTTCCTTTCTTTCTTCCTCTCTCTCTCTCTCTCTCTCTCTCTCTCTCTCTCTCTCTCTCTCTCTCTCTCTCTCTCTCTCTCTCTCTCGACAGGGGAAGACAGGGCAATTGGGGTTAAGTGACTTGCCCAAGGTCACATGGCTAGTAAGTGTTAAGTGTCTCTGGCCAGACTTGAATTCAGGTCCTGCTGAGTCCAGGGCCAGCGCTCTATTCACTGTGCCACCTAGCCTCCCCAATTTTAAGAATGTCTAAGATGTCATCTGAAACTGATGTGGCACGTAAAGAATAGATGGATCATTCAATTAACGAGCATTTATCAAGGGCTTAGTAGAATGCTGGGTACTAGGGAAATTGCTGGGACTACAGAAGTGAATGGATACCTGCATTCGAGGAGCTGACACTTCAACAGGGAGAATCAGAGCACAGTACAGCCAAGGTGACGATCCTATGACCTTTTTAAAACATCATGTGGTCTTCCAGGAGTCTCCTAAGTTGATGAGATCAGACTGGGAGTCTCTGCCTGGTCACAGCCAGCCTAATGAACTCGAACTCAGATTTCAATTCAACATGCACTAACTGAAGCATCTACTAGTGTGCCAAACGCCATGCTACCAGAGCTCGTAGGTGTCCCCGGGAATAGTAAAGGGAGCTGGCTGGCAATGTGCTTCGTAACTCTCCTCCCCACCCCCAAGGAGAGAGAACAGAATCCAATCAGACCGTACTTATTTTTGCCCACTAGAGCCTGCTTAGACACAAGACTTCCTATCAATTAAAATCCTCTTTCTCTTTAAGTGGAGGATGTCCCAAGGCTCCAGATAAGCTCTCGGTTCTTTTTCAGAAGAGCTATCCCAACATCCATGAAGATTCTTTTCTCTGTTGGTTTAGGGAGCTTACAAAAACATAGATTCTTAAAACTGGTTATTACCAAAGTATGTTGCTTGAGCCCCTGTTTAGAAAATAGGTTTTCTGTGACTGAACTTTCTACCATAATACTCTGTGCAGATTTCTGCTAACCACTGTGCTTTCCAGGAACCCCTCTGTACTTCACTAACATCAAAACAAGTCATTGCTGAAATTTCGAGTTTGAACATGTGGTTTCATGGGAAGGGGAGTCAGATCGAAATAAAAGAATAAAATTAAAGCATGACAAAGAAATATATCAGAGATGGATAACAGTTGTCCCCAGCTAAAGGAAGGAGCAATGAGAAAGGAAGAGAGGGAAGACATCTTTAGCAAAATTTCTTCACAGTTCTTAGGAGTCCTTACCAAAGTTAATATGAATTGTTTTTTTTTTTGTTCCTATAACAAAGTCTATCCCTATGCTTAGCCTTCCAAATTTATTCTTTTATTTTTGACCCCACATTTCAAGTCATCATTTGATTCCCATGACTCTGACACTCAGCCCTCATTAACCGCTTCCCTCACAGAATTCAGTCAAGACACATTTATGAAGTATCTACCAAGTGCCATGTGCCTTCCAGGTACTGTACTAAGCATTGGGGATATAAAGTAAGGCACAAAACTGTCCCAACCTTCAAGGAGCTTACAGGGGAGACAACATACAAACAACTAGATACAAATAAGATATAGACAGGATAAACTGTAGATATTTAACAGAGGCAAGGCAGTAGAATTAGGAGGGGATGAACAGAAAGGCTCCCTGTAGAGTCTGGGAATTTAGCTGGGACTTGAAGGAAGCCAGAAGGCAAAGAAGAGGCGAGAGAGTATTCCAAGCATAGGGGACAGACAATGTAAGTGCTCAGTGTTAGAAGATGGAGTAGGGACATATTTGAGGCAGGCAGATCCACCAATAGGCTATTACAAAAGTACAGGTGTGAGGTAATGAGGGTCTACATCAGGGTAGTGGAAGTGCCAGAAAAGAGAGAGGGGCTATTCCAGAGATCCTGCAAAGATGACATTAAGTACTGCAAAGGTGAAATTGACACCGGCATGTTGCAGAGGTGAAATTGACACGAGATGCTGCAGAGGTGAAATCAAAGGTTAGTGTTGCAAAGGTGAAATCAACAAAATAGTTACAAAGGTTTTGAAATTGACAAAACATGTTTGCAAAAGGTGAAATTGACAAGAGGTGCTACCAGAGGTGAAATCTACAAGAGATGATGTAGAGGGAGAATCCAGGAAAGGTGGTAAAGCCGTGGAATTGACATGCCTTGGCAACAGTTTGGATATAGGTAGGGGGGCTGAGAGTGAGAAATCCAGGATGACTGCTAGCTTGTGAGTCTTGGGAACTGGGAGGATGGTGGTGCCATTGGGTAATAGGGAAGGTAGGAGGTGGGGAGAGTTTCAGGGAAAAGATGAGTTCAATCTTGGACATATTGAATTTAAGATGTCTATTGGACGTCCAGTCTGAGATGTCTCGGGGGCAGCTGGTCAGCAGACAGGCCGGGGCAGGATAGGTAGAAGAGTCATTGGCATATAGACAAAGCCATAGCTCTTCTTTCTGCAGCTCCTCTCACTGCCCTCCCAGATGCTTTGACTCTCCCTCCAGCAGCCTCACCAGTCAGTTTCACAATAAGTCTGTTTCAGTGTGTGGACTACAACACCCAGAATGCTTAGCTAGCCACTGGATGCTTCCTCCTTTGCCTGCAGTGAGTCAGCTCTTTTTATGGGCATCTTACAGCAGGTTCTAGGCCAATACAGATAAAAATGAAAGTCTCTGCATTCTAGGAACTGTGTTCCATGGTGGAGAAACATGTCCCTAGATAAGTAAATATAAAAAAATAGACAAGAAGGCAAAGGAATTTCAAAAATTTTGAATGGAGAGCACCAGAAAATTGGGGAACCAGAAAAGGCCTCTTGAACTAGGTGGCCCTAGAGCTGAAAGCTAGGGATTCTGAGAGGTAGAGGTGAGAACAGGGAGTATCCCAGGCATGAGGGACAGCCTGTGCAAAAGGACAGAGAAAAATGACATAATGACATTTAATGATATAATAGAAGGCACTGGGAATAGCAAATCTGTTGGCTGGAACAGAAGGTAATAAAAGAGAGTGATGCCTAGTCAGCCTGGAGACATAACATGGAGGCCGATTGTGAGAGGCTTTCAGTGCCAAACACAGGACTCTGAATCTTATCTTAGAGCCCACAGGGAGCCACTGAGGAAGGAGACTTTCCCGAGTCGTCTGACTGGGCTCAGGGAACATCATTATGGCAGCCGTGTGGAAGACAGGCAGGAAGGGGAAGGAACTGGACCATAGTGACGAAGATGATGATAGCTGGCCTTCAAAGGGCTACAGATGATTATGTCGTTTAATCCAGCAGACCTGGTATCAGGTGGGTGCTGGTATCAGCTCCACTTTGCAGGTGAGGACGCTGAAGCAGAGAAGCGACTTGTCTACACTTACACAGCTAGTAAGTGTTCAAGGAGACATTTGAATGTCTACTGCCCTGTCCCAGGTTCCTCCTTGTTGACCCTGGAGTTTAACTAATTTATTCTGGGTGGGATTTGTAAGGGGCAACTAGGTGGTACCATAGAACATACAGTGCTGGGTCTGGAGTCAGGAAGACCTGAGTTCAAATCACTTACTAGCTATGTGACCTTGGGCAAGTCACTCCACCCTGCTTGCCTCAGTTTCCTCATCTGTAAAATGAGCTGGAGAAGGAAATGGCAAACCACACTAGGATCTCTGCCAAGAAAACTCCAAATGGGATCACAGAGAGCTGAATATCATGGAAAGGACTGAACAACATAAATTTCTAAGATATTATTAGAAACATGTAGAGCAGAAATAATAACTCGACCAATCAATGAGTATTTCTTAAGTGTTTACTATGACTGGTTGTTGTCCTTTACCTCTTAAAGTATCCCCAATGTTTTATTTTAACCATCAATCTGCCTATAACCTATGATATCTTCCCCTGTTCCATGAGCCAGTTATACATTGGGGTGTTAAGCCTGTGACTTCATGGGTGCCATTGAGTGGAGTTGTTGAAGCTGGTGTCCAGTCTTGGTGATCTCCTCCCCCAAGTTGGAAATGGGCTCAGCTGCAGATAGCACTGGCCTCAGACCTGGAGATTTTCCTTCTTGGAAGGCCCTGCCAGGGTCTGTGCTTCACCAACATAAATTGTGAGAGGGCAAAGACATCTTCACACCTGGGTGAAGCTTTGGAGCAGGAGTCTAGCATCACGTCTTAATCAGATTCAACAAACTTCAACTGACTGTATACATGGTGCTTCTAGAATATTAAGGGAAATGATCAAAAGGAGGGATAAAGGGGAATAGCATTTTCAGACCTCAAACTGTACGGTATTGGCTAAAGAACAGAGAGATAGGTCAATGGAACAGACTAGACAAGGGAAATTTAGAAACACTGGAACTCAATAACTTGGTGTCTGATAAAATGGAAAACATAAATCACCTAGAGAAAGATGCCCTATTTGATAAAACTTGCTGGAAAGCAGCCTGGTGGAAATTAGGCTTAGACCATATTCTCCAATACATTCTAAATGGATACACAACCCTGATATTAAAGATCATATGATAAAAAAAAGTAGAAGAGAAACAGATTATAAATGTCTCAAAGCCATGGGAAGGAGAGGTATGCTTAACCACACAAGAAAGGGAGGCAATTAAAAAAGGTAAAATAGATAACTTGGATTATTCGAAACTGAAAAGCTTCTATACAGATAAAATTAAGGCATCTAGGATAAGAAGGGAAGTGGTGGAGGGGGAAAAATCTTTGTATCAAATTTCTCTGATAAGAGTTTGGTAGTCAAGATGTATGAATGTGTGTATGTCACATACACACACATACACACAATTTTACACACACAATATAACAAATTAATAAAACAATGTATTAATTTAATATGAAATAGTAATTCAATTTTACACACACATGTCAATTTCCAATAGATAAAGAATATGACAACAATTCTCAAAGTAAGAACTATAAGGTATTTACAACCACATGAAAAAAATGTTCCAAATCATTCATAGGAGAAATGCAAATCAAAACCAACCTAAGGTTTCACCCCACACCCTGAAAGTTGACAAAAATGACCATAAAATGGCAACAATCAATGTTGGAGGGGTTGTAAAAGACTAAGCACACTAATACATCGTTGGTAGATCTATAAAACAATAAAAGCTTTTTGGAAAACAATTTGAATTATGAAAATAAAGTGACAGAAACACCCATACCCACTGAACCAGAGTTTCCATTACTGGGCTTTTATCCCAAAGAAGCCATAGATAAGGAAAGTCTCCTTACACTCCAAAAATTTTACTATATAATTATCTCTTTCACATTGTGACTTTCCCCACTGTGGTTTTGATATATTGCAGGCTGGCATAAGAAATCCAATGGAACTTTTTGGAGAGTTTTGTAAAGGCCAGCAGACGACACAGAAAAAAGTTTAGAAACTCAGAAATGCATAAAATATATGTATAGTCTTGTACAGTATCAACATATTTTATATCTTAATAGCATAATAATTCAGATTTCTCTGGTACAAAATGAAGGCCAAAAGAATTTTCCATGGATTTTCTAGATTACAGGTGTGTCACACCCCTCACTCCAACCATGTGGAAGGGATAATTTTAGTGCTTTTTTTGTGATAGTTAAGAATTATAGGGGGTGGCTAGGTGGTACAGTGAATAGAGCACCAGCCCTGGAGTCGGGAGGACCTGAGTTCAAATCTGACCTCAGACATTTAACACAGAAACGAGCTGTGTGGCCTTGGGCAAGTCACTTAACCCCAATTGCCTTTCAAAAGCAAAAAAAAAAAAAAGAATTATGAACAAAGTAGATGCCCATCAGTTGGGGGATGGCTAAACAGACTGTGGAACATGAATGTAATGGAAGGTTACACTGTTGTAAGAGATGTGTGTGATAAATAAGAGAAGCCTGGGAAGATCTCGATGAGCTGATGCAGAGTGAAGTCTGCAGAACCAGGAAAGTTATCTACACAGGAACGAGGTCAGCCAAAAGGACAACTACACGCTGAAAAATCCAAAGGAAATGATACATCAAAAAATTATACGTTTTTAGAGACCCACATTATAAAGCTCAGACAGGACTCAGATGAAGGGAAGGGAGAAGATGCCCCAACCTACCCTCATGGAGGCAGGAGGTCTGCAGCGCTCACACGCTGCACATGTTTTCAGACTTTTGTAAATGCATGTGTGGTGGTGACTTTTTTTTTCCTCCTTAAAAAGAAATACTATTTGTTATTTGTCATATGGGGTGGCTCTCTGGGAGGGGGAGAAGGAGGGATATGTGGGATACTATGGGGAGGTAAGGAACAGAAAATATCAATGAAATTTTATTTAACATATTTTAAGGAAGAAAATAACATGGTGGGTTGTTTTGGGGGTAGAGTGGGGAGGTCCTTTTGTGAACACTGTTGGCCTCACAGCTCTCTTGGCCATTTGTTGGCCTGGCCTATGGACCTTGCTTTTGTATCTTTCACTGCTTTATGTCTCTGAAGCTTATCTTCACTATCTGACAAATGGGCATAAAAATCTCCATGGTACCTGACTTGGATGTTGTAGGGAAAGGGAAGCGATCTGTTGACCCCCAAACAGTAATCCTAATGATGAGAGGCCCTGTAGGATTGAAGCCGATTCTGGACCGTTAATTTCCTCGACAGAAGGGACTCTTGGGTGTGAAGACACTCTCCTCCCCACCTGTGCAGGTAGGCACCTTCTCTGAACCTCTCCCCCAGGTACCCACCTCGCCCAGCTGTCACAGAAAGGGAACAGAATCAGAAACCCCAGCTCTGCGGATGGGAGACACCATCTTGCCTCTCCAGTACCACGAGAGAATTTGACCCCCCCCCTTCCTTGAGACACAGCCACGTGGTCCCTGATTCAGGACCAGCAGCAACTGAGGCAAATGGCCTGCCTGTTTTACATGCAGCATCAAATGGTTCTATTTTATCTTCCTGCATAATAAATGTCCCCATAAAAACGTTATGGTAATGGGAAGCTTTGGATGTGTTTTTCATCTCCTGTGTCACCCTCTCTCTAAAAGAATGAAGTTGATAAATTGTTTTATGTACATCTCATTTTAGAACCCAGTTAAACTTTTTCTTATTTTAGCCTGGCTGCCGAACGCTCACAGACTTGGAGTTTTGGCCTTGGATGGTTTGCAAAGCTTAATATAAAACCCTTCTAGAAAAACAGAATCCTCGGAAGACTTCTTCTTAATAAAATTGAGTAATGCTATTTACGTGATAACAATGGCGTGATTGTCCCGAAATAAACACGATACATCATGTGCAAAGCCTCATTAAGCAACTTACCCACTCCACTTCATGGGAGGGATTTAAAGGCCTCTTTAGAAGAAACGTGTCAGCATTTTGCAGCTGAAAGTTCTAAAAACATCACTAAAGTCACTGCTGAGAATTGGTTTTTAATCATTTAGTCAAATTTCTTGGCTGCCCGGGTCCAGACAAGGATCCCTGGAATTGAGGCTGCCACGTTTCCGTGGCCCAGCAAGGGGAAGCTGAACCTTCAGCTTTATGGCAGGGACCACAGAGCTGGAGAGGCCTCCAGGGCTGGAAAGCGCATTCCTCAAGCTGCGGAGGGAACGATGGGCTTGGAGTCTCCGGGACTTTTAACTCTCAGATTCTGTGATTCTTCCCAGTCACCTCTGCAGGCCCATGACCTGTGAGGCCCCGCCGTCCCCGTGTGTGGCTCTGCTCCAGGGCACTGTCTTTTCTCTAACAACAATAACAGCTAACATTTCTACAACGTTTGCCACGTGCCAGGCTTCAGGTTCGACGCTTTATTATCTCATTTGGCAACAAAACCCGGGAAAGTGGGTGCTGATGCATTACCCATTTTACAGTCAGGGAAACCAGAGGTTAAGTTACTTATCCAGAGACATACAGTTAGTGTCCCAGGCTAGATTTGAACTCAGGTCTTTCTGACCCCAAGCCCAGCTCTTGGTGGTCCCATAAGTTCCCATGAATTCAATGATCATTTCCAGGTAAAAAGATCCCAACTCTCCATATCCAGCCTCCTCAATTTAAGCACAATACTGCATTCCCAGCTGCCTGCTAGGATAAATCCCCCTTGATTTCTAACTCAGGGTATCTTTCCCCTCAACCCTCCCTGGTCAGATTCACAATCTGGAATCCTTGGCTTGCTTCTTCCCTCTCACTCACCCCCAGCCTCCTTTCAGCTGCCAAGCCTTGCCGGCTCTTCCTCCTCAGCATCCTTTCCCCTCTCTCCCCTCCTACCACAATCTCCCTGGTTCAAGCCCTCATCTCTCTTGCCTGGACTGCTTCAGCAGCCTTCCCATTGGTTTTCCTGATCCTTGCCTCTCCTGTTTTTTGTCCCTCTTCCTCAGAGCTGCCAAAGCAATATTTCAAATGCCTGTCTGACCATATCACTCCCCTGCCCCAGGAGCTCCAGTATCTGTCTCCCTGTTGACTTTTGGATCATGTGCAAAGTCCAGAGTTTGTCACTGAAAGCCCTTCACAATCTGGCTCCAACCTGTCTTTCCTGGAGGATTTTGTTATTCCCCTTTGCCCACACGATTGCGCCAAACTCACAGTAGGTCAATGCTTGTTTGTGGATGCAAACCTTCCTAATATGTGTAAATCCCCTCTCCTGCTCAGGGAACAGAAATGAATCTGTCTCGGATAAATGAATTTGTCTTGGATGTTTCAGGACTTTGCAGCCCTGTAGGGCTGTCCTGCTGAATGATGGCTCTTCATCCCTACCCAGATGGGAGAGTGGAGGCTGAGGGGCCCAGGGGCAGGTCCCTGGACTTGGGTAGGTTTGGTCTTGGGCCAGCTCTTTCTCCTGCTTGTGGGAGGGCCCAGCTGGAAGGGATCTTGGACATCCTATTCTCTCCAATTCAAGTCCCTTAATTGAAAACAAAAGCAAAACAAACACACAAAATTGACCAAGCATCTATTCTGTGCTCCGGACTGGGGTCCCAAAAAGATGAAATGAAACCCCTCCCTATCCTCAAAGGGTTACATTCTTATGGGGGAAACACCACATACCCAGGTAAGTGGACATGAAATAATGGTGGGGTCCCAAATAACTTGGGGGGGCAGTAGTGTTCTCTTGTAGGCAGTGATATGACATCCGAAGAGGTGGGGGTGAAGAAAGAGAACAGTTCAGGAGAAAGATAGAGCCTGTGCAAAGGCCTGCCAAAAAAAGAAGTAAGGAATACTTGATGGATTGGCAGTTCACTTCATTGATGAGGGGCCAGGCCTAGAAGAAAGCAGAGACCTCCCCAGAGCTGTGGGAGTAGCTGAGCTCCGAGTACAGGAGGGGTCTCACAGGCCAGGCACAGGAGGGGCCTCACAGGCCAGGTACTTTCTCCCAGACCCCACAGGCCCTTCCCTTGGTCTCTCCAGGCACCTAGGCATTGAAAGGACTCCAGGAGTGGTCTATCCCCCTCCCCACATTCCAGGGCCCAAAGCCCTTTCTCTTTCCCTTCACCCCTGGAGAAGGCTGAAGAAGGCTTGAGAGATTTCCAAATTTCTCTTAAACTCAACTTCAATCATCCTTGATTAGCCCCAGTGCCCGGAAGCACTTTTTCCCAATCACGTCCAGACAAGACACAGGGCTTCTTGCAAGGAGCATACAAAATCAGCCGTCTGCCTTCGGCTTCATTGACCTTTGGGGTTTTTTTCTCTGCTCATTTCCAAAGGAGCTCAATTACCAAATCACAGGATGTCAGAGCTGGCAGGGACCTCAGAGAACCTCAAGCCTAGTTTCCTCATTTTACAGGGGGGAGGGGGGAAACTGAGGCTCAGGAGAAGGGGCGGGACTTGCCCAAGGTAACATGGTTGGTGAGCAGCAGAGGCAGAGCCCAAAGCAAGGTCTTTGTGGGGCTCCCCTGGGGGTGCTTTTCAACAATGCCAGTTTGCACTGTGGCTTTTACAGAGATGAAGCCTTTCCTCAAGCACAGATGAAAACATAACAGCACAATAAGCTATGGTGGTATGTGGCTGACAGAAGGTGGGCCTGGGAAGCTGTCTCTAATGCCACCCTCAGCTGGGGTAGAGCCAGCAGGGCACTGACATTGGGGGCTAGACCATGCGCCACCTGGGGACGGAAAGACCCAGACCCTCTCTCCTCCCAAAACTCACTATGAGAGCCTGCCTCCACTTCCCCCTCCTTCCTGGGGCCCCTCAGAATAAGCACACCGGATGGGAGAAGCCTATTCTTGGCACAGCCCCTCCTTCCACAAACCTGCTTGGATTTAACACTGTCTCCATAGCTGTCCCCCCATCAAATTCACTTACCAGTGTCGCATGGCCGAGTCTGCACCTCTGCTGCTGTTGGCTGGGCTGGGCAGGTTGCTCAGGCCCTCACTCCTCACCATTTAGCTTCTTAAAAATCCCATTATGGATTCCAGCTCCTGGACTCTGGTAACTTGCTCTCTTGATCTTAATGCCCACAAGGTTATCCATCACCATTGCCAACGTCAACGCCATTGCCATCGCCAACACCATCGCCAACACCATCGCCAGACTCCCTTCCCCTAAAACAGAAAGAACAAAAGCAGAGTCAGACTGGAGACCTCTGTTCACAGGTCCTATGGTGGCCTCTTCTGTTGGCCTATTCTCTCTCTCTCTCTGTCTCTCTCTCTCTCTCTCTCTCTCTCTGTCTCTCTCTGTCTCTCTCTGTCTCTCTCTCTCT
>NW_027185850.1:7818925-7835098 GCF_028583685.1 Petaurus breviceps papuanus | reverse complement strand
TCTCAGCATGGAGACAGGAGAGAGACAGAGCTAAGCAAGGTCTAGGATCTGGTTGACCAGTGCCTTGTGAATGCTCCCCACTTTTCTGCCTAACAACCAATCAACAGTCTGTATCTTCGTTACATGGCTACATCATGGGAGCCCACTAAAGCATGTTTGTGCATTGTTCTTTTCTTATTGAGTCTCAGGCTTTGGGTACTGCCATCATCCCACAAAGATTTGTTTCGTTGGCTTTTCATTCCAATCGGCCAGCATGGCCCCTGCTTAAGCTGAAAGCCCCCAGTAAATCATCGCCGTAGACATCAGGCTACACACAGATCATCCCCAGCCTGTCAAAAGAGGGGATTATTTCTTGTCCTTCAAATGGATCACCAGGATTTCATCTCTGAAGACTGCAAAGTCAACTGAGCCAAACACACAGAAGTGCCACATTGCCAGCCTGAAGACAGATGGCCTTAGAGCCTTTTCCTCAAAGCCATCTCCGGTCCTCTCCTCACCCTTCTCTCCAAAGTTGGAAACAGACTTAGGTCTGCAGGGTAGCAGATTCTGAATCAAAGCCCTGGGTTCCAGTGTCTGCTTTGCTATTTTATGAGCCATGAGAACTTGGGAAAGAGTAAAATTTTACATCTGGGTTCAGAAAATCAGCTTTGCAAATCCCAGAAGGAGGAGGCAATTTATCTAAAGATCTGGGGGTATTAGTGGAGGGTAAGTGTAATATGTTGGTAGGGAGTTCAAATCACTATTGTGGTCTTAGGCCATCAGAGCAAAGGCATAGCTTGCAGGAACGAGGAGGTAGCCCTGATGCTGTCCCTGTTCCTGGTCAAGCCAATTAGCATTTATTAAGCACCTACTGTGTGCCAAGCCCTGTGCTAAGTGCTGGGGACACAACAAAAGGCAGGAATTAGGCCCTGCCCTCGGGAAGCTCACAGTCTAATAGGGGAAACAACATGTAAACCATGACTTAACAAGATACATGCAGGATAAATGGACAATTTGGAGGGATCTCAGAGGGAAGGCACGAGTCTTAAGGTGGACAGGGAAAAGCTTCTTGTAGAAGGTGAGATTTTAACTTAGACTTGAAGGAAGCCAAGGGAGGTGAGAGGCAGGAAAATCTAGGCATGGGGGACAGTTAGGGGAGATGCACAGAATCAGGAGATGGAGGGTCTTGTTTGAGAAAAAGCAGAGGATAATGCCCCTGGATCACTGGAGAAGTGGAGGGTGAAGGTCAGAAGGGCAGGCTAGGAAAGGCTTTAGAAGTTAAGCAGGTAATTTTATTTTTCATCCTGGAAGTAATAGGGAGTCAGTGGAGCTTATTGAGCAGGGGAATGATGCAGTTGGACCTGGGTATTAGGAAGATCTTTGACAGCTCAACAGAATATGGATTTGAATGGGGAGAGATGTGAGAGAGTGACCCACCAGCAGGCTATTGTAAACATCCAGGATGAAGTAACAAGGGCCTGAACCGTACTGGGGCAGGATCATAGGAGAGAAAGGGGCATATGCAAGAAATGCTGTGAAGGTAGAATGAAGAATGATAAAACTTAACAACAGAGTGGGAGAGAGAGAAAAGAAAAGAAAGAGGACAGAGGAGAGAGAGAGAGAAAGGGAGAGGGAGGGAGGGAGGGGGAGAGAGAGAGAGAGAGAGAGAGAGAGAGAGAGAGAGAGAGAGAGAGAGAGAGAGAGAGAGAGAGAGAGGAGATATCACCAAGTAAAATAGTGTAGAGACAGAAGAGAAGGCCTAGGACAGTCTTTGGGTCTTTAGGTGAGGACATAACCTATGTAGAGATCCTGAGAAGAAGTTAGGTAAGAAGGCAGGTAGGAGGAGAGCCATAGAGAACAATGTCATGAAAAGGTGGGGAGAAGAGTGAGAGACAGTATCCAAGAGGTCATAGAGATAAGGAATAACAAGAGGACATCGGATTTGTTGATGAAGAGATCATGGGTAATTCTGGAGAGGGGTTCTGATTGTGTGATGGGCCTGGAAGCCAGAGCACAGAGAGTTAAAGAGTGTGGGGCTGTGGAGTGGGGGCATCAGCCGGAGACAACCTTCTCCAGAAGTTTAGCTAGGAAAAGGGGAGGGGAACTAGAAGAGATGGATGGCTGAAGTAAAGATTTTTGTGAGAAAGAAGGCGATGGGGACATTTGTAGGCAGTGGCGCCACAGTCAGCAGACAGGTAGAGAGATTGAAGACTAGTGAGGGAATGGGAACAGCAGAGGGGCCAGTCTTGCCAGTCTTCGCGATAAGACAGGACGGAATGGAAATCCCTCATGCATTTAGAGGATGCTTGCCTTAACAAGTAGAACACTGGGCCACCTCTTACTGTGAGATGGGGATGAAGGAAGAGTGAAATGCAGAAAGCAGCAGAGTGATGCTAAAGGAGCGGGAGAGGTGAAGAAGGAGCTTTCAGTGAATGGCCCCATTTTTTCCCCGTTGAAACACGAGGTCAGGTTTCGGCTGATAGGGAGTCCTGGTCAGTCTGTCCATAAGCATTTGATAACTCCTCACTGTATGCCAGACATTGTGCTAAGCTCTGGGAATACAAAGAAGGGCAATGCCAGGCCCTGCCCTCAAGGAGCTCACCGTCTAAGGGGGAAGACAAGATGCAGACAGTGAGGTACAGCCAAGAGAGACGATAAGTTGGAGAGAATCTCAGACAAGACACTAAAATTAAGGGACATGGGGAAAGGCTTCTCACAGAAGATGGGATTCCAGCTGGAACTTGGAGGAAGCCAGAAAGCAGAGGGGAAGAGGGAGAGCATTCCAGGTATGTGGACAGTCAGAGAAAACGCCTGAAATCAAGAGACAAAGGGTCTTGTTTGTGGAATAGAGCAAGAGGCCAGGGTCACTGGATCAAAGAGCACGTGTCAGGGAGTGAGGTGGGAGAAGACTGGAAAGGTAGGTGGGGCTACCTTACGAAGGACCTTGAACGCCAAGCAGTGCATTTTGTATTTGATCCTGGAGGCAGCAGGAGACCACTAGAGTTTATTGCGTTGGGGACAACATGATCGGACCTACACTTCAGGGAAATCACTTCGGTGGCTGAATGGAGGATGGACTGGAGTGCGGCAAGCCTTGAGACATGCAGAACACCCAGCAGATCACCGCAATGGTTCAGGAAGGAGGTGATGGGGGTCTGCACCAGGGTAGGGGCAGGGTTAGAGGAGAGAAGGAGGCATATCCAAGACATGTTACAAAGGTGAAATGATTGGCCTTGGCGACAGCTTGGATATGGAAGGTGGAGGGATGGAAAGAGAGAGTGATGTATGGACAAGAGCCAACATGGAGAATGGCAGGAGAAATCCAAAGCTGAGGCTTTGCAGGGTTAAATTTGGACTAGTTCTGGAGAGAAGAGGAAAGTCTAGAAGGGAGCTGGTTCACTGTGGGCCTAGGTGGGGAGGTAAGGAGAGTGTAGCCAGTGTGGGGGGAATGGGCTAGGAGACAACTGGGGCAGGGGCCCTAGAGGTCAGGGTGAGGTTGGAGAAGAGATTCAGGAGCCTAAGGCAAGGCCGAGAGAAAGGTGGAATGACTGGAGATGGAGGACAGATAGAGATTTTAGAGTTCAGGACACGGGAGTGGAAGCCTTGGGGTTGATGGGAAGAACCACGATTTGTCCTTCTCTGCCTGTAGTTGAAGTCGGGTCACATCTGCATAGTTGGGTGTGTTCACTTTGGGCGCCTCCTGTAAAGAATGATACTGAGAAACTAGAAAGTATTTAGAGGAAAGGGACCGGGAGAAAGAAGGGCCTTGAGATCATGTCCTCGACAGATTTATTGAAGTAACTGGGCATGCTTAATCAATCAATTAATCACTCAATAAATATTTATTAAGAATCTGCTGTATGCTGGGAATTCAGCTGAACTGTACAGATACACATAGGTAAATGTTTAACAACCTGCTTCTGGGGGGAATGTACACATGACAGGCTTTTTCAACAAAAAGTTATGCACTCTTTTTGTTATATTTGAAGTTCTGAACTATCTCCCTCCTTCCCTCCCTCTGCACCCAATCATAGAAAAGGTCACCATTAGACACAGATTGAGACAGACATACACAGAGATGTGTGTCTATATACATACATGTGTGTGTACACACACATATATGTAAAGTCATGTGTGCATCATTCTTTCTCTGGGAGTGGATCTTCCTTCCTAAGTCCTTCCTAGTTCATTTCAGTGTTTATAATACTCAGAATAATTTTGTCATTCACAGATATCTTCAGACAATATTGCTGTTACTGGGTGTACACCATTCCCTTGGCTCTGCTCATTTGCCTCATTCTTTCCCACATGCCTTTCCAGGTTTTTCTAAACCTGCTCGGCACAGCAGTATTCCATCACAATCACACACCACAGCTTGTTCAGCCATTCTCCCATTGGTGGGTTCCTTTCCAGGTCCAGCTCTTGGCCACCACAAAGAGAGCTGCCATTAATATTTAAGTTTAGTCTGCATTATTAATATCTTCTTGATCACTTTTATAAGTCAATCAACAAAACAATAAATCAAACCTTGCTTTGTAGTATTTGTTGATTTTAAATACATGGAACATTTAACAATTAACTCTCCTGAGTCAGTATAAGCAGAGGCCAGAATACTCCAGAATATATCAGATTAGTTAAAAAGAAAAGGAAAATGAAAAATGTTAGAAGAACTCCAGAAAAATTGGCAGCCCAGTGCACTGATGGTGGACCTAGGAATTAGCTGGTCCAGTTGTGCTGGAAAGAAATTGGGAATGATGTCGAGTTACTTACTAAACCGTGCATAGCCTTTGAATCTTCTATATTACAAGGCCTAAACTAACAAGAGATTAAAGGAAGAGAGAAGGGATCCATATATAACCAAATATCTATGCCAGCTCTTTTTTAACCCATTCCGACCTGAAAACAAAGTTGGCACCTGACTACAGGGGGATAACTAAACAAATTATGATCTCTGAATATTATTAAGCCACAAGAAATGATGAGATTAGGGGCAGCTAGGTGGCACAGTGAATAGAGCACCAGCCTTGGAGTCAGGAGGACCTGGGTTCAGATCCAGCCTCAGACACTTAACACACACACACACACACACACACACACACAAACCTAGCCATGTTACATTAGGCAATTCACTTAATCCCAATTGCCCTCCAAAAAGCAAAAAAAAAAAATGACGAGATGGGCAATTTCATAGGAAAGTGGGATGGTCTTCATGAAGTCCTATAGGGCAAAGTGGGCAGGAGGGGGAAAATTTATACATGACGACAGCATTAGAGAGAAAAACAACTTTCGAATACTTTAGAGCTCTGATCAATGCAACAATAAGCCGCGAGTTCCGAGGAATGAAGATGAAATACCCTACCCACCTGCTGCCGGAGAGATGGCGGGCTTCAAATGTGGGATGAGACAGGTATATTGGACGTGGCCAAGGCAGGAATTTGTTTTGTTGTACTGTGCTCACTTTTTATGAGGTTATTACAGTTGTTCAATAAAGGAGGCAAAGATATATAGAGAGAAACAGAGGAGAGACCGACAGACAGACACAGAAAGAGACAGAGGGACAGAAAGACACACACACACATACATGCAGAGAGAATAAATGCTTGTAACAATAAAGGAAAAATAAGCTGTAGGAAGGTAGAGGTAAAAGTGGAGCAGTCCCTGCCCTCACAGAGCTTACATTCTAATGAGAGAGATGATACCAACAAAAGTAAAGTACATATAAGAAGCACACAAATCAAATTCCAAGTGTTCTTGCACAGGAAAGGCATATTTAACTGGGAGGAGAATTCTGGAGGATCCATCTGCTCATTTCCAGATGGCAGATCCAGGAACAATGGGCAGAAGCTGAAATGAAGCAAATTGAGGCTTGCAAATTGTTGCAAGGAAAAATGTCCAAACAGAGAGAGAAGAACAGGTTGAATTCTTCAAGCAATGGCTGGAAGCCCATTTATTGGAGACTTTGAAGTGAGGATTCCTGTTCAGTGACAGGTTGGAATCAATGTCTTCTGAAGTTCCTTCCAATTCTGAAATTTCATCACATACCTTTCCTGGACATCAGTTTCTTATCTGTCAAACAAGGATAATAATTTCATCCCAAAGGTCCTTTTTACCTAGGATTGTTTTGCATTCCAAAGAGCTTGGCTCCTGGGGAAGGAATCTCCTTCTGGAGGGAGAAGGTCCATTCCAGTCAAGGCTCTGGGAACTTATATACACTCTTTAGAGAAAGAAAAGGTTCAACTTAGTGTAGCGGCAAGCACCCCAAGCATCCTCAGGGTTTGCAGCTACCACAGGTTCTTGGATCTGCTTTGATAAAGGAAAGCAACTCAAAATGGGTTAACAAGCTTACTTTAATCAGTCAGACATATATCATTTACCTTGTTCAGGGGAAAAAGGTCAGCACCCCGAACTTCAAAGCATACAGGCAGAATTATCAAGACAGAAACAGATCAAGTAGACAGATTTCCAAACTGTCCAACCATTACATCCATACCCAGTCAACATCTGGGTTTCCACATCTAGGTTTTTCAAAGCCGGGGGACTCTCAACAACGGCTTCCCAGAATTCAGATCAAATCACAGAACACTTCTCACAGTGAGTCCCAAAACAAAGCTACACATCAGGGCTTATATAGCCTTCTCCTGGCTCAGAGAATGTAACAACCTTATTGACTCACTGGCCAATCAAGAAGTATCTACTGAAAAACAAGCCTCCCACCCCAGGCTTCAGGTGCACTTTAGCCTAGGGGCAGGGAAGATCTTTAAAATTTTCATTCGCATTACACTTAGTTTTGTCAAATAGTTTTGACTTAGTTCAGTGACTATGTGTATTAGACTTTTCAATAAGATCTGCAGAAAAAAAGCTTTTTACTTTAGGCTAAAATGGCAATGACAGAATCTATTTCTCTACTTATAAGAGCCCCTCAGCTGAGAATTCCAGTTAAAACCAGAAATCAAAGCTCCTCAACTTCTTTTCAGTGAAGATGTGTCTAGAAGCTCCCACAAGCCCAGCAGAACATGAGAAAGCAGAAGTCGTTGGAGACCAGGAGGAGGTAGTACCTGACAGAGGATGCACATCATGGCCACATATGCAGAAGAGACCGCATGCCTGGCAGAGACCATATGCCCCATGAGACCAGCAGGAAAGAGACATTGTTAGAACAGCATGGTGACACTGCCAGGAGATATTGGCAGTCCTGTAGTGGTACAAGCATGAGTTATTCCTCTTTGGGCATTCTCTAGCCATATGCCTTTTCCTCAGGCTAATGCACTAATTGTGTGCATATTTGTGGGACAATGTGCCCCAGCTTTATGATAAGTGAGTATGGGGAGATAGTTTATTGTTACTTTTCGTACTAGATAATTTTATTAAATGCCTTGGCTTTGAACTAATTGATTAATATGACTGACTAATACATACAAACACACTGGTGGGGGCTTGCAAGTTAGGATGTTGAATGGATATATGGGTAGCTTTGGCTGGGGAGCCCACCTAAAGTCCTCAAGGACTACACCAGCTACTATCATTTCTTTCCTTGATTTGCCACGGAATTGTTTTTGCTTTTCTTTTATGCACCTATCCCATCCAATGTTGTAGTAGAGCTGTCTGTGCAATATCCCCTTCCCTAGATTACAGGAGAATTATGTTCATGTCTTATCTGATCCATCTCCTTTCCCTCACTTCCTACACAATATGCAATAGTGGGTAGAACCTTGGAATTGGAGTCAGACAAACCTGAATTCAAATTCTGTTTTCATATTTACTAGCTATTTGATCACAGGTTTATTTTCTCTGTGCCTCAGTGTCTTCATTTGGAAATGAGGATTGTGATACTTATGGAATCTGACTCATAAGGTTTTTGTGAGTTCACATTATGTATCTGTGTGCATATGTATGTACAGATATGTACGTATACACACAATAGAGAAGTATAATTATCTTAGTTCAACTATTGTCATTAAATACACTTTTTATGAATAAATATAGTACTGTACAGTTTATAAATCACTATACACATGATATAATTATCATCATATATCATATATAATCATCTAGAAGTATAATGATCTATAAATTGTGTGATTATTATAAGTAATAATAAAACAAACTAAACAATAATTAATAAATTATTATTATTACAAATGTTCATTGAACTAATGATAATGACAATTTACTTACAAAGAGTTCTACAGTTTACAAAGCACTTTCCTGGAAATGAATCTGTAGGGTGAATAAGGTAGGTTTCATTAGCTCATTTTAGTTAAATGACTGTCTCAGAATCAAGAAACAAGCCCAGGTTATCAGACCCCAACTCTGATGTTCCTTTCACAAACCCACAGTCTTCTGTCCCACAAGACAACAGTGGTACAGGCTTCTAAAAGCACAGTCTCAAGCTGCCCAGCATTATTTCAGAAGGGATGGCAGGCTGACTGGCTGACTAGTCAGTGACAGAGCTGGCTGGAGACAAGGGGGCCCTGCCTGCAGTGGAATATTGGAGATTGCTGGGGGTGGGGGGAAGAGGAAAAAAGTTGGGAGGAAAAAACCCAACCAAACCATAACGGATCAATCTTTCACCGAGTGAGAGGAGATGACGGGTGTCTGGCTAAGGTTCCCTGCGGTTGACAGTGACTTTTGGAAAGGTACCATGAAATCAAATTATAGCTAGGCATCTGCTGAACACAAGCAACATTTCAATTAATGGGCAGATGACTTTCTGTGAGAGATTAGTGTCATTTCAAATACTCACCCCATCTCTGCTTTACAGGAATATGGAGGGGAGGAGTGGAAGAGAGTGAACTTCTTAGAGATAAATGACATATACATTTTGAAAGGAATTATTATTGCTATTAATACCAACCTAAGAAATACCTTGTACTTGTCTTTATCAGAGAATGAAAGTCTAATCCGGAGAAATCCATGGTAACGAGCCAGCTTGGAGTGGGATTTCAGGGTGTTACAATGGAGGAAATAAAAGCATGCAGAATTGAGTCTGAGGACCTGCATTTGGATCCCAGCTCAATTTGCTTATGATCCACGTTTTCACAGACTTAGAGACTTAATTGAATAGGTTAGCTCAGGGGAACCTTCAGCCTTGAGGCCACATGTGGCCCTCTGGGTTCTCAAGTGCGGCGGCTCTTTGACTGAATCCTTTGATGGGATTTGTTCTGTGTGAAGTTTGGATGTGACCTTCCCAAAGCCCTGGTTAGCTAATACAATCTCCTCATTTTACAGGAGGGGAAACTGAGACCCTTAGTTGTTAAGCGACTTGTCAGGGAGCTCATACTAATGGGTAATGTTTGTGTATCCCTCTAAGGTTTGTAATGCACTTTACACAGTTATCTCATTTGATCATTGAGACATCTGAGGATTGTTATATCTCGGTATCACTCTAAGGTTTGTAAAGCATGTTATAGCTCCGCAAAATAACTCTCTGAGGTGAGAGCTGTTACTAATCTTACTTTATGGATGAGGAAACTGATTCTGAGCTAGTGAGTCTGAGGCAGGATTTGAACTCAGGTCTTTCTTGATTCCAGTTCCAATTCTCTATCTACTGAGTCACCCAGCTGCCTCTAGGCAGCCCCTGCAGGTGGCAAGTGACTCCTCTCGGCCTTCTTGAGTGTCTGATGAAGAGACTGGATTAGGTGGCTCAGAGATCTCTTCCCAGGTCCAATATTGCCAATTCGCCTGTCAAGGCTTATCAGGGAATCAAGGCTTCCTGAAGCCGAAGAAACTGGCTACAAAGTGACTTTCATGGACTGTCTCCAGGCTAGCAGAACAAAGGTCAGAAGAATAAATGTTACAATGTCATAAATACTGGCTTATTACATTGTGGCAGTGAATGTCATCAGTCAATGAAAATAGAACACTGGCAAACACCTTGCTTGGCACCCCTGTCCTCACACTCCCAGCTCTGAGAGCCAAGGGGACTGGGGCAAATGGAGTGACTTTCTTTTCTTCTTCTCTTTTTTTGGTCAATAGAGTAAGTGAAAGCAGGAAATCTGAGTCATTCTGGGAACGAATGGGCTCCATCCCAAAGCTGTGCCCTGTGAGGGTAAGCAATGGAGAGGACACGTCTTGTACCAGGACAAAAGGGCAGGACGAGGGCTGCCGTGTCCAGTGGATGCACAGTCCTGGGCCTGGGAGGCAGGAGAACTGGGCTTTGGCCTCGGCTCTTTGCACCCCTAGCTGGGTTCTTTTGCTTGCATGCCAGGTGGGTGCTGGGCTGTTGTGCACTGCTGGCACACTGCCAGCCACTAGGCAAAGTCCACAGCTGCAAAAGTAGCTGAGGATGGTGAAGGCCATTGAGAGTGTTCTCCACCCAACTCCAAAGCTATAAGCTAGCCCATTTGCCTTACCAACCATAAAATGCTAATTAATAATAATAGCTAACATTTATAGAGTGCTTGAAGGTTGCAAAGTGCTTTTTATGTGTGCTAGCTCATCTGGTTCCCATGATTATCCTATGAGGTAGGTGCTGTTTTCCCCCTCATTTTACAGTTGAGAAAACTGAGGCTGACAGTTCAAGTGACTTGTACAGGGTCACAAAACCAGTAAAAATCTGAGGCCTGACTCCAAGCCCTGAGTTGTATCCACTGCGCCACCTAGCTGCTGTGATTGTAACTTCTCACCGTTGAACCATGTTAAGTTTCTAATAGACAACACCCCTAGATCCTTTTCAGACTAACTTGTCTGTCTAGACACACGTCCCACATCTTTTACCTGTTAAATTGATTTCTGAATCTAAGTGTAAGCCTTTAAATTCGTCCCTATTGAATTATATCTTATTAGATTCAGCCCCATCCTCTGGCCTGTCAAGATATTTTTGGATCTGGACTCTGTCATTCCGTGTGTTCATTATCCCTCCCATATTTGTCATCTGAAAATCTGATAAATGTGACATTGATACATTCATCAAAGTCACTGATAGACACGCTTTTCACAGGACCAAGCACAGATCCCTAGGACACCCAACTGGAGACCTCTATTCAGGCAGACGCAGGGTCATTAGCAATGGCTCCTTCAGCCTCCAGCCCAATTCCAAATACATTTACTGGAACTGTGGGATTGTCTAATTCTCCTCTCTTCAGCACTGACCAAAGAGAGACCTTATCAAATGCTTTGCTAAAGGTTAACCATGTCGATATCACCTCCTGATTTATTGCTTCAGTAAGCTCATTAAAAAATGAAATAGGTCCATCTGACATGACTGGCACTTTCTTTCAAACAATTTTTATTGTGATATTTTGTTTTTATATAATCCATGCTTTCCGATGTATGCACCTCTCTCCTGCTTCCCCCCTCCCATGGGGCTATCCCTTATTCAGAGTAAAAAAAGAAAAAATCAACAAATTCAGAAATACATCAAGTCTGACCTTACCATCTGATGCTGTCTGTAGTACTCTGCACCCATAGTTCCCCACCTCTGCATAGAAGGGAGGCAGGTACCTACTTGTGTCTATTTTCTGGGACCAAACTTGATCATTCCAATTTTACAGAGTCTGTTTTCCTTGTTTGATTCTTGCTGTTGTTGTAACCATTCTGGGTGTTGTTTTCCTGGTTCTGCTGACTTCACTCTGCATCATTTCATTTTGATCTTTCCAGGCTTTTCTGTATTCATTATATTGATTGTTTCTTACAGCACCACAATATTCTGTTACATTCCCCAACCAATGGACATTGACTTTGTTTGCTGGTCTTTTCCATCACAAAAACCACTGCTATAAATACTAGAGTGTCTTTGGTGCCTTTAAAAAAAATCATTGACCTATTAAGAAACAGGCAGAGTCTTTGCTTTCAAAGAGTATGAATTTTTTTTAGCCACTTTATCTGCACAGGGCAGCTAGGTGACCTGGGGGATAGTCAGGAGACCTGAGCTCAAGTCCTGCCTCAGACATTTACTAGCTGGGTGACCTTGGACAAATCAATTCACCTCTATTTGCCTCAATTTTCCTATCTGTGAAATGAGGGTAACAGTAGCATCTGCTTCCCAGGGTTGTTGTGAGAATAAAATGATCGAATGAGAGAATCCGGCTAATGTGCTTTGCCAGTTTGAAAATGCTACAAAACAGCTAACTTATTATTACTCTGATTTTAAACTCCTTCTAGAAAGGCCAGATTTCATATCCATGTATGTGCACACAGATACATGTTCCATAGATTTCTATACAAACACATACACAGATGGATTGTGTGTACATGTAGATTAGCATGCGCGAACATGCACACATGTATACATGCACATGTGTCCACGCACACATGTATATGGCATGTACCACATGTGTGCTTGCATATGCACTGCTCTCCACAAAGCCCTGCTGGCTCTAGGTGGTGATTGCTTCCTCACCTTCTCTCTCCTACCACTCAGATTTTGCAGGAAGCACGAGCCGAACTCACTGCACTCTCTGCTTTGTAGCCTTTGTTCTTTTCTGGTCTTTTTTGTGTGGTGCCACTTGCAGCCCCCACAATCTTTCAAGTGTTGCTGACATCGACTCAGTTGTGTCATCCACCAGGTCCTTCTGCACCTCTGGAGGTAATTTCTATTGTCCTAGCAACTTGACCTCATCACAAGCCGCTAACTGTTATTTTCCAACATCCTTTCTCTTCTCTTTAACTCTCCCCAGCTCCCATTTTTGCCATTCTTGTTTGGTCCTCTTTGGCGGAGAATACAGCAGAGGCGAACCAGCCAAGCCTTCTCTTCTCTTGGGTTGTCATTGTCCCCTTCACACTGAGCAGCAGGATTATTCTCTCCCCTGACTTCTTTTCTTCAGTAAATAAATTTCCTTTTTGTTGTCCTTCACTTTCCTCAGTCATTCAGAATTCCAGCAGTCCTGGCCCCATTATTACAAGACCCTGCCACCCTACTGGATTCAGGGGCCTTCTTTTGTATGTGAACTTAAAAGCTGGAAGGTGGCAGAGGACACCTTGGTGCAGGGCCTGCGTCTCCTGCTCAGGCCCCTCTGTACTGGTTGCACCCTGGGCCCAGAGCTTTCTCCCTCCTCCCCTCTGCCTCCTGACAGTTTGGGCTTTCTTCAAGATTCCGCTTCGATCCCATCTTCTGTGAGAGGCTTTTCCCAGCTCCCTCACTGCCAGTCACTTCCCCTTTCAGATGGCCTTTCCTATATTCTGTTTACATGTGCATGTATATACACACATATATAACACACATGTATACATATACATACACCTACATCCCCCCCATTATTTAGGTGTTGTCTCCCTCATTAGAATGGGAGCTTCCTGAGTGCAGGCACTATGTTTTTGCCTTTCTTCCTATTTCCAGTGCTCCTCACATAGTAAATACTTGTTGAATGACTCGACCCCCTTTCTTTCTCATCACAACTCTCTGATGTAAGAGGGGAAGTTGAGTGTTTATGCCCTTCTGATGACTGTATCTCAGGGATGCTGGTGCCTCCAAAAAAAAATGAAAAGCCAACTGAAGGGTGAAGCATGGGGCATGTCATAGCTCTCAGCCCCTGGAAATGAGAACCAAAGGGCTCAGTGTTGGCGAGGTAGGACAGAGGAGGAGGCAAGGAAGCAAGATGGTGAACAGAGTTAGTCTCTGTGTCTGATTGGCGCTCGCTACTCCACAAAGGATTACCAAGATACATGAGAAAACATCTGAGGTCTTTGCAGAAAAGTCACAACCCTTCAATGATTCCAGTTCTCATTGGATCCTAAGCTTGGAGAGATCCCAGGTCCATGTTCCTGGAAGTCAGTAAGACTTGAATTCAGGTCCTGCCTCAGGCACTTCCTGGATGAGTGTCTCCACATAAACCACTTGCCCTCAGTCAGCCTCAGTTTCCCCATATGTAAAAGGAAGGGGTTAGACTCAATGGCTAACAAGGAACCTTCTAAATCTATGGTCCTATGATCTTCCTCTGATGACCAAGTCAGTTAATTTGTTAGCTATCTTGCGTTGGCCACATTCTTTTCCTACTTACAAGTCTTCTTCTTATAAGTCATCTTCCTCTTCCTCTTCTTTCTTCTTGCTTCTTCTTCTCCTTCTCCTTCTTCTTCCAAGGGGGAAGGCAGAACAATTGGCGTTAAGTGACTTGCCCAAGGTCACATGGTTAGTAAGTGTTAAGTGTCTGAGGTCAGATTGGAACTCAGGTCCTCCTGACTCCAGGGCTGATTCTCTGTTCACTGTGCCACCTGGCTGCCCCTTCATCCTTCATTTCTGAAGAGGGCCAGTCACATCCTGGGGAACGATTATCTCTTCATGGGAGACAAGGGTGAAGGAAGAGATAGTGGAGGGAGATGTCCTCTATGAGATAGAAGCAGGAGCTCCCATTGAATGACCTAGAGTCTGGGAGAAGGCAAGGACAAGAATGTGCAAAGGGGGATTATAATGGATAAAGCACTTAGCAAACCTGGAAATGCTATATAAAAGCCTGCTTTCGGATTTGCAAAGTGCTTTAAAAATGTTATTTTATTAAATGTGCACAGCAGCCCTGGGATGTAGGTGCTATTATTATCCTCATTTTGCAGATGAAGAAACTGAGGCAGGAAGAGGTTAAGTGACTTGTCCAAGGTCATACAGTAAACATCCAAAGCTAGATCTGAACTCAGTTCTTCCTGACTCTGGACTCAGCACATAGGAAGCATGTAAAAATTAACAAATTTTGACATTAATAAATGTTTGACAGGTCAAGGGCATAAGGGATGAATGACAATAGTCTGGGGGGCTGTGGATGGGCTCCCTGTTTCAGGGAGGATTTGGACTTAAGGTCCCCCAAGGTCCCAGGGAACTCTCAGCCTCTAAGGCTGCAAGACAAAGGGGCTGAGGATTGAAGTCACCATTTTGTGTCTGGGCCATCCTGCTCCAGCAAATCACCTCCCGCACAAATACTGTAGGAGGCCTTGGCAGAGGCTTCCCGCCATCCAAGTGTCACTGATTTCTGGTGGGGGTCAGTACCTGAAATAGTATTTGCTTTGTCTTTGTGCATTCCTAGGAGTCAGTGTAGGGAATAGTATGGGCACAGTGCTTCAAGCAAAGCCCTTTTTTACATTTGCTATCTCATGTGAAAGGCAGCTCAGTATGGTGGACAAAATACTGGCCCGGGAAGGCACAAGTCCTGGGTTTGAATCCTGCTTTGGAAACTTCCTGGCTGTGTGACTTAAGACAAGTCACTTCTCCAATGCAGACTTCATGTTGTCACTGTCAAATGAGGGGGCTGGATCTGACGACCTCTGAGGGTCCTCCCAGCTCTAAATGATCCCATGAACTTCCCACCAAGTCTAGGAAGTAGAAACTCTAGCATATTGTCAGAGGAAGAAACTGAGATATAGAAAAGGTAAGTGACCTGTTTGATGGCAAATAGCTGGTAAGCAACATGGGTAGGAATCCAACCCAGATCTCTACTGACTCTGCACTTCTGTTCTCTCTGTCTCATTAGTCCATGGAGTGGAGGAAGGGCCAAGATGGTGGGAGTTGTGCCAATCCCCTCCCTCCCAACATTGCCCTGCAGGTCTTTGGCCTGTGGCCCTGGCTTTCACAGACATCAACTTCAATCTCTCTCTCTCCTCTCCTTTCCTATCTGTCTCTGTCTCTGTGTCTCTGTCTGTCTGTCTGTCTCTCATAATTCTCAAGTTAACTGAGCAGAAAAGGAAGGCCTATGTGAGGATTCCAATAAAATCTGTTTGGTTCATATAAAGCTTTGTAGGAATCCACATATTTATGTCTTGGGAGTTTTTACACACGTGTGTGAGAGAGGAAAGATAATCAGAACACTAGTCATTGTATTGAGGATTTGTGTTTGTGCTCCTGCGCATACGTGTGTAAGAGGAAAATTGGAAAACAAATCCATTGGTCTATATGTGTAAACATATATTTATATGTGTTTATATATATCTATATGTGTAAACGTATTTATATATGTTTATATATCTATATGTGAAAATATATTTATATGTGTTTATATATATCTATATGTGTAAACATATTTATATATATCTATATGTGAAAATATATTTATATGTGTTTATATATCTATATGTGTAAATATATTTATATGTTTATATATCTATATGTGTAAATATACTTATGTGTTAATATATTTATATGTGTTTATATATCTATATGTGTAAATATATTTATATGTGTTTATATATATCTATATGTGAAAATATATTTATATGTGTTTATATATATCTATATGTGAAAATATATTTATATGTGTTTATATATATCTATATGTG
>NW_027185850.1:7816416-7818915 GCF_028583685.1 Petaurus breviceps papuanus | reverse complement strand
CTATATGTGAAAATATATTTATATGTGTTTATATATATCTATATGTGTAAATATATTTATATGTGTTTATATATATCTATATGGGTAAACATATGTTTCTTTTCACAAGAGAGAGGAAAGTGTGCTGGAGAATAAACAGCTAGTGCAGGAGCAGATTTGTACTCACACACGTATATGTGCAAGATGGGCAGAACACAAACGAGTTGGCATATGTGGGTATATTTGTGTTTGCACTCACACACATTTATGTGTAAGAGAGAAAAGAGGACTGCAATACCGTGTGTGTCTATGTGTGTGTGTGTCAGTCTGTGTCAGTGTGTGTGTGTGTCTGTGTGTACCCAGACGTGCCAGAGACCCTAATCACGTTTCTGATCTCCCTCTTCGCTCTGCCTGCGTAAGTAAGCCCACGTCAAACAGTACGGATAAGGAGAGGCTGCGTCATCAGCCCCTGGATCCCACAGCATTGGTATTCTCACGTCGTACAATCTTCTTCCCCATGTCTGGGGCTCTGCTTAGCCCCAGAGCTGCAAGGAAGCTCATGGAGGAGAGCAGGGACAGCAGAGCCCCAAGCCCTGCACCTGGGGGAGGTGGGGGCAGGGCTTCACCAGCATTCTAGTCTAATCTCCTTCCTTGGGAGACACACAAAACACCAATTTTTCACCAGCCAGAGAGCAGAAAGGACATGATTTAGGCAGACAGCTCCCAATAGCAGCTGCTGAAAGCAGCAGCCCTAATAAAGTAGGATGAGGTGAGGGAATTGGGGTTTGGCGCCTTAATCTCCCCCATCTGCAAGATGCATTGCTTTGAAGTCAGCTTAGAGTTTAATAATAATAATAGTAGCAGCTTGCATTTATGCATAAAGAGCTTTACCTGCAATATCTCATTTGATCATCACAACAATCCAGTGGGATGGCAAATGCAAGCATTATTATCCCCATTCTGTAGGAGGGCCAAGGGGTGATAAGGTCTGTAGGTTGCTCCTCTGGAAGAGATAGAGTCAGAACTGGAACCCAGATCTCCTTTCTCCAAGTGCAGTACATCAGCAGATTCAATGTCATGACTTCACAGAGAACAGAAGCTGATTTAAGGGATTTCAAGGAGCCTCATGCCCTGTCCGACATGTAGCAGCCTGACTCCCAAACTGCCAGAAAAGGCCAGCCCAGATTCAAGGTGGCTTTATGGGTCCATTCTATTCAACCAGAGTTCATGAGCCCCTACTGGGGCACTTCCCAGTAACAGTCGGAGGAAGCAAAACAATTATTCAAAGCAAAAGCATTTGTTTTTAAAAATTAAAATGTATTTCAATTAACAAGCATTGATTTACTCTTCCATCTCTTCTCACCCACTGGGAAAAAAGAAAAGAAAAGCCCTTGTAACAAATATGCATAGTTAACCAAAACAATTGATCATTTTGACAACCACCTAAAATGTACGCCTCATCTTACGTCCAGAGTCCATCAGCAGCAAGGTGGCACCAGCATGAGCAGAGCTCTGGGCCTGGAGGCAGCAAGAACTGAGTTCAAATCCATCCCCAGACACTTACTAGCTGTGGGACCCTGGGCAAGTCATCTATTTGCCTCAGTCTCCTCATCTGTAAAATGGGGACAATAATAGCACATTCCTCCCAGGGTTGTTGCTAGGATCGTATGAGATCATAATTTAAAGTGCCTAGCACAGTGTCCTGCACACAGCAGGTGTTATATAAATGTGAGCCATCATCATCATCATCATCATTGTTGTTATTATTATTCTTTTTGTTGTTGCTGTTGTTATCACCTCTCTGTCAGGAGGTGAGCAGCATTCCACATCATCAGAATCACAAATGATCATTGTATCAGAACAAAGGCTCAATAAAGTGACCCAAGAAGAAAACTTGCAATACATTTCCCTGAAAAACTCAGGGCACATGCCCCCACAAACACCCCGAAAACATCAGTGAAAGGGGCAGAAGCACCTAGAGAACACACAGCCAGGGCACAGCACGGACAAGCAAGCCACTCCTCTGCCTGCAGGGCCCCAGGGGTCTTCTACTGAGAGCACTCACTTGGTCCTTCCAGACCTGAAACATGCTGCCCCACTGTACGTCCTCTGCCAGGGTCAGCCTCCTTGTGGTGGGGCTTTGGCGCTTCTGACTACAGCTGGAGTCCTAGCCAGCAGGTAAACCCACAGAGCCTTCTAAGAATCATCATGTCTTTAAATGCATAAAATTAAAAACAAAAACAAAAACAAAATAGGCCTACAAAGGAAAACAATTCTGCTAAAACAGAGCTATCAAAGCATTAAAAAAAAAATTCACAGAATCAACATTAAGAACCTCTCATTTATAGAGTGGCAAGCATGTTTCTTTATTGTTTTAGATAGAAGGTATTTGGAAAATTTCCCCTCAGGTACTAAACTCTTTCTTCCTCCCTCCCTCCTTCCCTCCCTCCCTCCCTCCGTCCCTCCCATCCTCCCTTCCTTCCTTCCTTCCTTCCTTCCTTCCTTCCTTCCTTCCTTCCT
>NW_027185850.1:7813434-7816406 GCF_028583685.1 Petaurus breviceps papuanus | reverse complement strand
CCTTCCTTCCTTCCTTCCTTCCTTCCTTCCTTCCTTCCTTCCTTCCTTCCTTCCTTCCTTCCTTCCTTCCTTCCTCCCTTCCTTCCTCCCTTCCTCCCTTCCTCCCTTCCTCCCTTCCTTCCATCCTTCCATCCATCCTTCCTTCTATCCATCCTTCCTCTCTTCTTTCCTTCCTTCCCCTCTAGTTACCTTCCTGATCTTTCATAAGAATATCTGGCCACCTAAAACCTAAAACAGCTTTGAGTTCACCCTTACAAGTAGAATGTAAGTTTCTTAAAGGCCAAAGTCTTTTGTTTAAGCCTCTGTATCCCAAACACCAAGTTCAGTGGCACATACTCGGCAGGCACTTAAGTGCCTTTAGCTCTTTCCAAGCAACCACTTTAAAGCCAGAGCAGGACCTCTCCCTCCCCCCAGTCCTTTCCTGCGTCTGTAGCTGTATAAGGAGCAGTTAAAAGATGTGTCACCGCAGGGTCATCTTTGATTACTGGGAAAAGCACATTCATGATGCAATGATAGTAAATTATGTTTTTATGGCATAAAGGACTATAATGATAATATTAATCGTTCATATGTCCGTGCACCTTAAGGTTTGCAAAGCCCTTGACAAATATGACTTCACTTGATCCTCATTCCAGTCTTGGATGAAGGTACCATCATTATCCCCACTTTACAGACAGGGAAACTGAGGTGAGAGAGACCTGACTTACCTAGGTCACACAGCTAGGAAGTATCTGAGGCAGGACTATACCAAGGCTGTCCTGATTCCAAACTGCTCCCAGCTGCCTTTGACCAAGGAACACAGAGCATCAGAGAAGCCAGATCATTTCGGCTTGAGGACAATTAGGGCTTGGGGATAGGGGGACTTGGTGGCAGGAGACGGGCCTGGAAGTGAAATTGCTGAGGAGCCCCACTAACCAATCCCTTCTACCAGAGTCCTCCTCTTCCTCTCCAAACTCTTCTTTTCTTCTTCTCTTGTGCAGAAACTAGGTGAAGGATTTGCTGCGGTGGGCTGTATCGGAGACCAGAGGGTTGACTGAAAGAATGAACTGCTTTTTTCTATGGGCCCCCTACCCTCATCCCTTGGTGATGCTCCCAAATATAACCCAGTGACTCCTGATTAGAGGAGACAAAGACAAGGTCACTCTTAGCAGCATCTCCATAACCAAGTCACCCTTACTGCCAAAGCCATCTTTTGAAACACCCAAAGGGGTGTTTTCGATGAATGACTGAAGAACTCTTACTAAGTATTTACTGTATGCTGAGCACTGTGTTAAGTACTGAGAATATGAAATCAAAATCAAGACAACCCTTAAGAGCAAGGGCTGTCTTGGGACTTCTTTGTGTCCCCAGCTCTTAGAACAGTTCCTAACACATAGTGCGTACTCAATAAATCCTTGTCGCCTGGATGGTTCCTGTCCTCAAGAAACTTCCATTTCCATTTGAATGGAAGGGATTATATATACATATATATATATATACATATACATACATACATACATACATATATATATAGGGAAGTTGATGGTTCTGGAAGAGAATTACGGCCTGGAAAGTAAAAAAAAGTGATGTTTGGGAAAGTAGGGAAGTTATTCGGACATGGCCCTTTACTTAGGCAATGGGGTGGGGGATGCTTGATTTGAGTACTCTGTCTGGAGCAAGAAAAGGGAGTGGGGAGGAAATCTGGCAGGAGAAAAAGTAGCTGGGGTGAGGATGAGAGAGCGCAGAGCTGATTGGTTTTAGCTTCTCTTAGGTTTGCCATGACGTCAAACGAGTCAGTATGGAGGACAGAGTGGCAGTGGGGGGTGCAGCTCAGTGGGAAACACGATTTTCAGGGCCAGCCCCTTGAAGTCTGTGGAAATCAGAAACACCAGGTACCTCTAGCTTTTGAGCAGCTCACAATTTTAGCATTGCCTGTTTCATTCTTATGGCATTAATTATTCACACTGTGCTTATTATGGCCTTATCCAGACAACTTACAAACCACAGAAAACCCTGGAGGTGGTGAGGGGAGCAGAGGGAGAGAACAAGGGGAGACCAAAAGATAAAATGCTAAGAGAGCAGCAGTTCTCAACCTTTTTGAGTCCAGGGGACCCTTTTTTCTTTTATTACTAGTAAAAACCTGTTTAACAGAAATCCAAAGACTCTTTCTTAGATGAGACTAACGTGAAAATAATGGATAAATTGAGTATTACTTAGTTATTCTCTCCCTACTTTCAGGAGTTCAGGGAGAAGGTCTTGACCTGTGATTTCACTGGCTTGGGAACTCTCAGGTGAGGAAACTCTCTTCACCAATGCAGACTGGCACCTATACTGTAACCTATAGTCTTAGAAAGTTGCCTAGAACACTGAAGAGTTTAGTGATTTGTCCAGGGTCATCCAGCCAGTATATATCAGAGGCAAGATTTGAACTCAGGTCCTCCTGACTTGAAGCCAATGTGGACTTCCAAATATGGGAACTCCTTTTTAATTATGAAAAATTTCATGCACTCACACACGATAGTAGTTGTACAATTAGTGTCTGTTGGTGGAGAAAATTCATGAACAAAAACCTATTTGGAATTCAGTAATGCTTTTAAATAAATTTGTATTTTATTCACTGCAGCAGCATCTGCATACATTTGAAAAATAGTGCGTCTATCAGAGAGGCATTATTTATTCAGCCTACAGAAGGCATGCCTGCTTATTTATTAGACTGAGTCATGTTGCATATTTTCATGGAGCTAAAGAGAGATCAAAATGACAATGTTCAGTGTGTTTATGTATTTGAAGACCCCTTGCAATATCTCTGGGGCTCCTTAGGGGGATGCAGCCCACACACTGGGGCTCACTGCAGTGGAATCATTCCGCCTTGTGCACAAGCAGAGTATTCTTTTTCCTGCCTTTGACCTCTAGTCCCCTTGTATTTCTATCTGTAATTCTTCATTTTATACTTCTCATCCTAGCCAAGCACCAAGGTTTCCATGTCAGTCAAT
>NW_027185850.1:7798901-7813334 GCF_028583685.1 Petaurus breviceps papuanus | reverse complement strand
TTCCTTCCTTCCTTCCTTCCTTCCTTCCCTCCTTCCTTCTTTCCTTCCTTCCTTTCATTATTCCTCTTAGAGGGTATCAAGAGCTTAAATTCTAATGAGAGAAAGCATTCAAACAAGACATATACAGTATCAATCTCAGAGGAAGGCATTAGCACTGTGGGGAGGGGTGTGGGGGACTGGGCAGAAGACTTACAGAAGGCAGGATTAGAACTGAGTTTTCAAGGAAGAAATTCAGGAGGTGGCGGTGACAAGTGACAGCATTCCAAGCATGGGGGGGGGGGGTAGAGGTGATGAAGTTAGAAGATGGAGTATTTTGTGTGAAGGATGGCGGTAGCTAGTGTCTCTAGATCTCAGAGTATATGAGCTAAAGTCTAAGAGGACTGGAAAAGTGGCTGGGGATTGGGCTTTAGAAAGTGTATTTGTTCCTGCAGGTGATAAGGAGACCCTGGAGTTTATTGGATGGGGATGATATAGTCAGACGTGTGCTTTAGGGAGATCACTCTGACAGCTGATTGGAGGACACACTGGAGAGGGGAGGGATCATAAGTAGGTGATGGTAATAGTTTAGGTGTGAGGTGATGAGAGTCTACACCTGTGGGTGGAGAGAAGGGAGAGTATATGAGTGATGTGAATGTAGAAAGAAGAGGTAACAACAAACTGTGCAGGTGGGGTGAGTATGAGTGAGAAGGTGATGATAACACGACAGTTTAGAGCTGGAGGGACGGGGGGCATGGCGGCACTGCTGGCAATAGCAGGGACATCAGGAAGCACAGGGCTTGGGATGGGAGAAGGTAATGAGGTCAGTTTGGGATGTGGAGTTGAAGATGTCCGCCATTATTCAGTTTGAGATGTCCCATAGGCAGTTGGAGCTGTGAGACTGCAAGTCTAGAGAGTTAGGGCTGCATAAACACATCTGGGAATTATCTGCATAGAAGTGTTCATGAAGTCCATGGGAACTGATTAGATCACCAAACAACAGTATGGAGGGAGAGAGGACCCAGGGCAGATCTGTAGAAGACACTCCTGGCTAGGAGACATGACCTGGAGATCCAGCAAAGGGGTATGGAGTAATCCAACAGGGAGGGTGTGAACCAAAGAAATCAGTGTCACAAAAACCTAGCCAGCAGAGAGCATCCAAGAGAAGAGAATGAGCAATAGCACGAAAGACCTCAGAGAGAGAGAGAAGGATGAGGACTGAGAAAAGGTCATTGGGTTTGGCAATTAAGAACGTGACCATTGGGCAACTCTGAGGCCCATGATTTCAGCTGAATGACGAGACTGGAAGACAAACACAGAAGGTTAAAGAGGTCGAGAGGAGAGAAAGTAAAGGCTCTGAGTGTGAACAGGCTTTCAAAGAGCGTAGCAATGAAAGGGAAGAAATGACAGGACCAGAGCTGGTGCTTTGGATCAAGTGACGGGTTTTGTTGTGGTTGCTTTTTTTTTTTAAGTATTACAGAAACATGGAAACAACGAGTAGGGAGAGATTGGAAGTTATTTAGCTTGTGGAATGATGGGGGAGATGCGATTTGCTGGAGAAGATGGTATGGAACAGGATGATGGAGAGTGGTTGGCCTTGGCCAGGAGAAGGGTCACCTCTTCCTGGGAGATGGGAGTGAAGGAGGAAAGGGGGGAAAGGCTCATGAGTGATCGGAGAAGAGAAGGGAGGAAGAAGGAGACCTTAAAGCATGGCTTCTTTTTAATCCGTGAAGTATGAGGTAAGGGTCTCAGTGGAAAGGACGGGGAGAGGTGCTAAGAGAGGATTGAAGAGGGATCCAAAGGTTTATAAAGGGGCATGGAGTCTATACACAGGCCTGGATTCATTAAAAGGAAGGATTTTTTCCTGTAGCAGGGTTGACAAATCTCCTTCTTCCAGGAGTCCAGATGCTGCTGTTCTAGAGTTTTGTAGCTTCAGTGTAAAGCTCTGCCCCTTCCATTACATTAGATTTGCATGTTGTAGGGGCAATTTGTAGAGACAATGCAATGAGATTGGGTCTGCTCTTAGTAGAATAAGCTTTTCTACAGTGAGGGGATCTTTCTCCAGCTTATAATGGATATAAAACTTGTGTAGACTCATCTGTTCTGCCTAAAGGATTTGAAACTTTGAGTAGCTCATTTACATATGAAAAAGCCAAGAAAACCTCTGAACTGACAAGAGATAAGGAATTTGCCCCAAGGCCATCTGTACCTTTTCCTCTGCCACTTATCTACATAGAACCACAAGGGAACCTTAGAATTAAAAAAAAAATGGGGAACCCCAAACCTGAGAACTGTTCAGTGATTTTTAGGCAAATGAACATTGCCTGGTCATTACCTAACCTGCAGAGATGAAGGTTTGGAAAACACACTGGACAGTCACCATAAGTTAGAGGGAGATCTCTTACCAAGGTACCCAGTCTTGCAAAGATTTGTGAGAAGTCTCAAATCTTAACCTCCTTCCTCTTACCTACTTCCACTTACTTGTGATGACTAGCCAAGGTCTTGAGGTTACAGAACCAGAGAGGTTACCTGCAGTCCTGGCCTAAGGGCCTCTGAGCAAAGCAATCCATTCCCAGAGGACTGCACTTGAATAGGAAGTAGGAAGTGGCAGACACTTCAGCTATTCATTGAGGAGAAAAACCAGGGAGTACAATGGATTGATCAGTTCAGAAGATGCTCTGCACAGAGAGGAGAAAGCCCAGCCCAACTGCAAACAGGAAGATTTAGTTCTATAATTTGTAAATTAACACAGATGCATGAGTTCTTTAGATTATCACCATAGTCTAAGTCTGAACCCATCCTTTCCATAAATGCTGTGCCTGCTGGGAATAGAATATGCCCAAGATTTGTGGGAGAAAAGTTTTTGTACCTACTCTTTCTAATGTGTCATCTTAGCAAATACTTTCTCTAAGAGTTAGCAGGGCCTGCTTCTCTTTAATGGAAGTTTGTAAACTTTTGTTTTAGGAGGGTGGCCCCAAAGGGGTACTTCTAGAGCCCGAGGTAGGCCCTGGGGACTGACTCACAAGTGTGAATACAAATTGGGTGAGTACCTTGGGGTTTTTCTGTTTTTTAATTGGAATAAACTGACTCAGCTGCCCCAAGCCTAATTTGGGGTATGGAGGGAAAAACCTGGAATCCCCAGAATCCCCAGAATCCCCTGGATTCTGTGAGTAAGGCTGCTGTGAGGAGGAAGTGTAGTTACACAGTGAAAGAGGAGAGAATGGCAACGGTGGAAGGCGTGTGGAGACATAATGAGCCCATGTGGTTTTTGAGACCATGCAAAAAGAAGAGAGAGCCCCCACTGTTCTCAAAAGACCTCTAACCTGAGGTTGGGGGTATCATGTACCAAACATGTAAGTAGATGACATGGCCCTAATAGGAGACTGGACCATCTCCAGTGGCGCAGGGCAGTCGGGTGGTCTGCACCACTGCCGAGCTAAAAGAGGAATGAGAAATAAAGGTCAGGGAGTCAAAAAACAACCCCCAAGGTGCCTTGGCATGCATAAAAGGGGTAGCACCATCAGGGCTCCAAGGGCATCCATGCATGGGGGGAGCTGTGGAATAGCCACTCAAACCAGAATTCACCAGCTCATAAGAACCCTGAGCTTCAGGCATTATTTCCATTTTACAGATGAAAAAACTGAGAAAACCCCCCAGAGAAGTCAAGTGGTTTGCCCAATGTCAGCCTGCTAGTAAGGAGGGAGCAAGGACTTAAGCCCAGGTCTGAGGGTTTCAAGGTCTGTGCTCTATCCACTCTACAGACAAATGAGGTTGACTCAATACTGCAGTAATTCTCTGATTGAGAATCTTGGCTGAGATTCCAGGAGTTGATTTTATCATTCTCACTGGAAATTCAAGAACACAGAGAGCTTTCCAAGGCCCGAGAATGAGACCAAGAACTGAGGTTCGAACAGGGTTTGAGAAGCTCCGGTTTTGCACATTACCATGGAAGTTCTCAGGGCGGTGACCAGGGATATTTTATCTGGGGCAGCTTTCTTTTCTTTTTTTGATGGCAGGCTACAGAAGGGCTGCTCTTACCATGCTACCACAGGTGCAGTCCCACTGAGAGAAGGAATAGTCAGCCCTTATAATGTCAGGGGTTGGGGAAGACACAGAACCCCATTAGAGGAGAGTCACGACAATGTGACCCTGGGTGGTTGTAGTTAGGCCTGGCTGCTCCATAATGGCAGTACACGTGCAGAGAACCATGAGGCAAGGTGTAGGAAGGGTGGTCACCATGAGAAGGAGGCATGCCCCAGATGATGGTTCCTTGGGGCCAAGCCCTGTTCACCCTGTGGCAGCCACCACTCTGGACTTTACCTACCACCACAACAGAAGGCTGTCCTTCCACTTACATCTTTTAGGCCATATTAAAGTCAAAGCAACTAACCCTGAGTTGCAAGCTTGGAGTTTTTTTTTTTTTCACTTGGGAAGTTTGCTAATGAGGGCTAAAATTTCTGGAACTATCTATTGGCTATTAGTCTCTGGTAGAATTTTCTGTTTGTCGACTATTCTCTCTAGGGCTAAAGTTAAAAACTGCTGAATCTCCCATCTCTCTGAGTGAGAGGAGGGCATGTTTCCTTAGCATTTCTCCCTCCATCTAAGGGAGGGGAGACAAAGAAAGGACCTGGCTATAAAAAGCTACTAGATCTGAGAGCCTGTGAAGCCTGCATTGATTTAAGGCCCACATTTCATACAAGCCTAGCATGATAGACTGGTTTTTCTGACATGAACAAGAAATCAAAACATCCCAAAAGAGGAATGGGAAAAAAATCGAAATGTTTGCAAAAATCCACCGCTGATGGTTTATGCTTTCCATCCACCATTCTCATTGTTTGCAACACAAGGGAGCAGCTGTAAAAATTTCCCTGATTGCCATAACTCAGCATGTACCCCACCTGGGAGGGCAGCAAAGGAAGATTAAGCCGATATTGTGTGCCTTAAAGGGGGCCAAATGGCAAGGAAAACAGTTTGCTGACCTTTGAGGGAGGAGATCAGGGTTCAAATATTGTCTCAGGCACCAATGAACAAATTTTGGCCCTGAGAGATAAGATTTCTTACTTAAGATCACATTAGTAGTTAAATGACAATCTTTGGATTTGAACTCATGATCTTTGACTCCAAATCCAATACTCTTTCAGGTCCATCACTCTGCCTACCTCTTTAAAAAAATCATTTTTTATTGACATAGAAAGGGTAGAAGAGGAAGAGACAGACAGAGTGACAGAGAGTAAGAGGGAGAGAGGAGAGATAGAAAAAGAGGGAGGGAAAGAGGGGAGAGAGAGAGAGAGAGAGAGAGAGAGAGAGAGAGAGAGAGAGAGAGAGAGAGAGAGAGAGAAGCAATTTAGCAAGAGCAAATCACCTGTACTTAACAGTATATGCAATATTACATACCCATAATCCTCCATCTCTGCCAAAAGGGAGAGAAGTGCATTTTCTCAACTCTTGGATTTGTCCATGATTATCCCTTGCCCTTTGCTATTATTTTCATCTTTGCTCATTTTGGGAGTGTAAGGAGAAACCAATTAATTTAATTTACATTTCCCTTCTGACTCCTTCATGGTCAGTCTTTCAGATGGTTGTTAATAGTTTACAATTCTTTAAGAATTCTCGTTCATACCTTTAGGCATCTATTTATTGAGGAATGGACCTTGGTCTTAGATATTTTTAATTCACTATATCTTCCAATGAGAAGATCATAGCTCTGAAGCTGGAAGGGACCTGAGAGGCCTCTGACCCAACCCCTTCATTTTATAGATGAGGTAACTGGCGTTCAGAAATTAAGTATTGTGCCCAAGGTCACCTAGGTAGCAACTGTCCAAAGTGAACTTTGAGGTCCTCTCCAATGTATCACACTGTTGCTTAGACCTCATTAGAGGCATTTGATACCAAAAATTTTTTTCCTTTCCAGTTGATCCTTTCCCTTCTTATCTGAGCTGCATTGTTTGTGATCATACACAAGCTTTCCAAGTTATCTTCCCTTTCCCCACTATTTAGCTCTCTTTCATGAATCATCTTCCCTCATTAGAAGGTAAGTACCTTGAAGCTTGGATCTGCCTTGTTTATTTTAATATGTGTTACCAGTGCCTAGTATAGGTAGCAGTTAATAAAAAATATCCTACCTACCCATCCATTCATCCACCCATCTATCAGTATTTTTCATTAACAAGGCTCAGCCTAAGGACTTCTGCCTATCACTTCCTCCAAGGACCACAATGAGATTCTATGAATCTACAAACCAAACTGGGCTGAAGGAAGCAGTTCCAAATGGATTTTGTCCATGATCATCCCTTGTCATTAAAGAAATGTTTCATGACCGCCTAGAGAAATAATCTTTGATTCTAAACTTGACTTCCTATGGAGCCTACCAGGTCAGACTAATTAAATTTCTTTTATTGATAAGGTTACTGGGGAGTGCATCAATATAGTTTACCTGGATTTTAGTCACACATTTGAAAAAGTAATTGGTACTTTCCTCTGGAGAAGACAGACATGTGTATTAGACAATACAATTAGAATAATTTAGACCTGGTTGAATGGTTATTAATGGATCTATCAACTTGGCAAGAGGTCTCCAGTGGTGTGCCCCAGGGATCTATCCTTGGTCCCATTCCAGTTGACATTTTGATAAAGGCATGACTGGTATAGATGACTTGAATGAGACATATATGCCATGTTTATACAATTTGCAGATGACTCAATGCTAAGGGGATCACTAACACACTGCATGACGGAGTCAAGATCTAATAAGATGTTGACAGGCTAGAGCATTGGGCTGCATCTAATAAAGTGCAGTCCACTAGGGATAAATGCTGAGACTTTTGCTTGGGTTCAAAGCCAATGCCACCTTGAGCTATGTTAGAGAGCTCGTAGAAATGAAGATATTTTTCCTTGTCAGGCCATATTTGAAGGATCGTGTTTGGTTATTGGCACCATTGTTCCTGTTCATCATGTTCTGGGTGCTGTCTTAAGTGCTAGGGATGTGAAGAAAACCCCACCCCCCACGCCCCCAGACAAAACAATCCAATCCCTGCCCCCAGGGAACTGCCAGGCTCTTGGAGGAGACGAGATGCAAACAACCCTGTCCAAACAAGAACTGGCACACAGGATAAACTGGTGACAACCACAGGGGGAAGGTCTGGGGCCCCTAAACCCAGACCAACAGACCATTCTCCTCTGGCTGTCAGAGGGCTCAGCTTCCAGCTCCCCCACTTTGGCATTCGGTCAGAGATTCCAAGCTCCTTGAAGTAGGAGCCATGACTGGGATTTGTTTTCCCCTTCAGTTTAGCATTCAGGCCAGGCAGGCACCTGGCTGCAAAGTGTTCCTGCTGCTGCTGCTGCTGCTGAAAAAGGGAGGGTGATGAAGCCACTTGGGAGAATACTGAGAAGGTGGGGGGGGGGAGAGAATCAACCCACAGAGCTCTCTCTGGACTGGAAAGGACATTGCCTACTGAGTTGAACCTTCTCCATGGGCAGGTCCTAACATTGGGTTTTAGAGCCTAGAATAGTGTCTGGTACATTAATGACAATAATATTTCTATGGTGCTTTAAGATTTGCAAGATACTTTGTAAATATTTCCTCACTTGATCCTCACAACAATCTGGGAGGAAGGTGCATTTTATTGCTGGGGAAACTGAAGCAAACAGTGTTAAGTGACTTGCCCAGGGTCACATAGTTAGCAAGTGTCTCCAGTCCCAGAGCATTATGCAAATTCATAAATGCTTGCTGATTTATTTCTTGATTACAGATGAGGAAACTGATGCCCAGAGAGAACACTGACTTGGTCAAGGTCATACATGATCTCTGACTTCAAATCTAGTGATCTGTAATTTTACCTCATTGTCCCCACGTGAGGGAAGCTCATTCCCTTCTGGGATAAACATTCTTACAGTTCCTGCCAGGCACCAGGCCCTTTAGGGATCACTGTCTCTCTTGAGGCAGGCCATGAATCTCCAGGCTTACCAGGATGCTTATAAAATATAGAGCCAGACCTGGGAATTTTGTACTCAGTGGGGCGAGACTGGGATGGTGGGAAGGCTTAATGGGTAGAGTGCTGGGCAAAGAGTCAAGATCCTGCCTCAGGTGCTTACCAGCTGTGTGACCCAAAATTTCTCTGGGCCTCAGCTTTCTCATCTGTCAAGTGAGGGAATTGGATTCTGTGGCCCCTAAAGTATCCTCTAGCTCCATCCATGATCCTCTGAGCCTGTGGACCCTAAGATGAAGCCCCAGTTGTACTGCTCTAGTTATGACTCTGATAAAGTTCACCCTTAGAAGTTTCTCTTCCACTGCTTGAATGGTTAAGAACAATGTTTCCCCACTAGCTAGAAGTAGGTGATGTGTGGAAGTCCCTGGGAAATGGATCCATCTCTCCTGGAGATGGCTGTTTTCTAATCATAAGCCTCCAACCGAATGAGAGCCCATTTCTTTCCATCTTCCTTCTTCCAAATGACAATCCTCTCCAGGAAGCTCTCTCCAGGCTCATCAAGGCTCATTTACATGGAGGTGCTGTTCCAGGAAAGTTGCTGAGTCTACTGGGTCTCAGCCCAGACACTCTAATCATCAATACTGCGGGCTGGGTGGCATAGGGAAAGGGTGAGAGATTTAGGGTTGCCCATTGTCCTTGCTGAAGGACACATTCATTTCCAGAGTGCATTCCTTAAAGACCTCCTGTGTTCCCAGCCCTGGGGGTGGGGGGAGTACAGGGGGAAAATGCTGTTCCTATGTCTCCACTTCCTGCGTTCAGGATTAAAAAGCACTTTCCACAACTTCTGGCTGTGTCACGTTTGGGGAGAATTACTGTGGTGCAGGGCAAGGAGTATTGGCTTTGGATCAGATCCCATGTGGTGCCTTGGTTTCCCCATCTGCAAACTAAGGGAGTTGGAATAGAACATACCACCAACACACATTTATTAAGGTCCACCATAAGCAAGGTGTTCTTGAGGGCCTGGGGATATAAAGACAAAAAAACCTAGACCGTTCCCACCCCCAAAGAGCCAGATGGACTTTCAATCCAGTTCTAAATCTCTGAATCCTGCCTTGGATACTTATTTGCTGTGTGAGTATGAATGAGTTACTTGTCCTCTTTGTGACTCAGTTTCCTTATCTATAAGATGAGGACTTTGGATGACCTCTACAATCCCCTTCAGTTCAATAGCTATGATCTTGTGATGCTAGGAGGCAACCCTTCCAGAACCTGGATGGTCAAGACAGCAGCTGCCTGGAGTGTGTGTGGGGGGGTAGTGGTGTGGAGAAGAGAACACAGTGGCAGGGGGAGGACGGGGACACATGGCAGAGGGAGGGGGACAACGTGGGAGGAGGAAGGGGAGCACATGGCTGCTGGGGGGGAGCATATGCCAGGGGGAGGGGGACATGGCGGGGAGGTAGGGGAAGCCTCTTCCAATTTATCTAGGCAGCCTCAGGAAACACCCAGAGTTTGCCACTGAGTTTGCACTCGAAGTCACGCCAACTCGGCTGGATCTGCCAGAGCTTGTGTACTCTTGGCACAGCTTTCAAGGCCCCTGGGTCATGTCCACACCATGAGACACTGGGGGTGGGTGTTAGTGGAGGAATGACGATAATGGCTCACATTCCTACTCTGATACATCAATGTTTTCAACACTTTCCATATATCGCCTCATTTGATAGACTGAGCCCTGTCAACTAGGGACCAATAAACATTACTCATCAACTTAGGAGGTCTTTGGGCAGGGGGGCCTGAGGGACTCTCTCTACTCTGCAAGGCTGCATTAGGAAAGGAAGAATGCAAACAGTATCCCAAGGGGGCCATTGGAGCAATCTTCCAATGAATCCTTCTTTATGGGTAGATAATTGGAGCTTCATCTGAAAACACTAACATTTAATAAAAGTTTATTTTTAAAAATGAAAACAATAAAAATAAAACAATACTTTATATCTTATTGAATTCTCACTGTGGGAGGTAAGTCCTATGATTACCCCCATTTTACAGATGAGGAAACTAAGGCTGAGAGAGCCTGAGGGGTTTGCCCTGGGTCACACAGCTAGGAAGTGTCTGAGGCTGGTTCTGAAATTGGGTCTTCCTGACTTCAGGCCTGGTGTTCTGAGCACTAGGCCACTTAGCTGCCTGGTCGCTAAAAAAGAACTTAATATACCTAATAGGTAATAGGGAGCCACTGCACTTTATTGAGTAGGGGGTGGAGGAGGTGACATGGTCAGACCTTGACTAGGAAATCCATTTGGTAGCTGAGTGGAAAATGTACTGGAATCAGAAGAGGTTTGAAGCAAGAAAACAATTAGGAGCCTCTTGCTGTATCTAGGTGAGAGTTAGTGAATACCTGAATGGGTAGTGACTGCCTAAGGGAGACATGATGTCTGAGAGATATTGGACAGAGCAAAATGACTAGAACTGGCCAAAATTGGCCAGAGCGGAAGGGCTGGGGGGTGAGAAGGAGAGGAGGCAAGGATGAGTGGAGGTGTGGCGCCCGGAGGGTGGTGACAGAATGGGAAGCTCAGTTTGAATTGTACAGTAGGCAGATTGGGACGCAGGACTGGAGCTCAGGAGAGAGACAAGGGCTCGATATATAGATCTGGGAGTTAGCTGCATAAAGATGATCATTGAACCCATGGGAGCTGACGAAATCGCTAAGTGAGAGAATCTAGAGAGACAAGGAAAGGGCACCTTGGGGGCTGGCCAGAGCCAATGGGCACGACCTTGAGGAAGCCCCACAGAGGAGGCATAGAAGAATCCAAGAGGCAGTTTATGAAAACCCAGAGAGGACCGAGGCTCGAGGAGAAAGTGTGATCCACAGCATTGAAGGCTGCACAAATGCCAAGAAGGATGAAGACTGAATAAAGGCATTGGATTTGGCAATTAAGAGATTATCACTAACTTTGGAGATCACAGTTTCAGTGACTGAAGAGGAGAAATTAAGACATCAAATGTAGATGACTTTCTGAGAAGTTTACTTGTAAATTGGAGGGGAGAAATATGATGAGAGGTAGCAGGATGATCCTAGGATCTAGTGAGGGTTTGTTTTTCCCCTAAGAATGAAGGGAAGGGGACAGCTAGATGGTGCAGTAGATGGAGCATTGGCCCTGGAATCAGGAGGATGTGAGTTCAGATTCAGCCTCAGACACTTACTAGCTGCATGACCTTGGGCAAGTCACTTAACCCTGATTGCCTAAAAAAAGAAAAGAAAAGACTGAAGGAGACATGAGTGTATTTGTAGGCACTTGGGAAAGAACCAGTACTTAGGGAAGAATAAAAGATTAGAGAAAGAGAGAGGAGGGACAATGGTGGGGGCACCACACTGGAGAGGATGGGAGATGATGGGTTCAATGGCAGAGGGTAAGGGTTGACTTCAGCCAGGGCAACCTCTTCACCAGAGCCTTGAGCACAGGAGGAGATAAGGGAGGAGGTCAGATGGAGAAGAGAGGACAGAAGCAGACCTGCCCCCTGAGCTTCTGCCTTCCTGATTGGTGACTTTCCCCAGGGATCACCATTTTAGGAGGATCCTCAGCTATGCCTCCTGATTCACTATGATCCACTTTCACTATGGATCTTCCTTGGCTGCCCCTCAGCCCGGCCCCATCCTCCCTTCCCACGTTTCTTGTATTTGTCATCTTCCTTCTTGAGGAGAGAGGCTGTCTTGTTTGCTTGTATTTACATCTCCACTTCTTAGCAAAATGCTGGGCATATAGTAAGCACTTACCAAATACTCTCATCTATTCTTTACCTACATGCCAATTCTAGTTAGTCTGTCTCTCTCTCCCCCTCTCCCTTTCTGTCTCTCTACCCCTCCCCCTCTCCCTCCCCCTTCTCTCTCTCTCTCTCCCCCCCCTTTTCTCCCTCTCTCTCCCCCTCTCCCTTTCTGTCTCTTCCCCCTTCCTTTTCTCCCTCTCCCCCCTCTCCTTTTTTCCTCTCCCCCCTCTCCTTTTCTCCCTCTTCCCCCTCTCCCTTTCTGTCTCTTCCCCCTCCCTTTCTCCCTCTCCCCCCTCTCCCTTTCTCCCTCTCTCTCCCATACACATTTAGATTAAAACATAGTCTTTGATGTATCTTGTACTTGTTCATATCCCTAGTACTTGCCTCAGGACTGCTCACTACATGTTATCAAAAATGTTGGTTCGTGATACTATATTTCAAGGACATGAGTCCATCAGTCAAGGCTATAAACTCCATCAATGTAAATGCTCCCTTCACCAGCTGAGGTCACAACCCTGCCAACTTCATGTTAGCAGATGAGAAAATAATAGTTTTTAAACTAAAAGGGACTTTAGATATGATCAAGTCCAACTGTCTCTTTTACAGATGAGGAAACTGAGGCACAGAGAGTGGCTTGCTCAGGATTGCAGAGCTACAAAGCCTCTGGATGGGATTTTGAATTCAGGCCTTCTTGACTCCAAGACCAATGTTCTCTCTGCTGCATTGTGGTGCCTCGCAAGATGGTTCCATGAATGACTGCAGTTAAGACAATTATCACACTGTGGAAAAGCCTACTTGGTTGATAAGGCCCTCTTAAGTTGGCTAGTGTGGTCCTTGAATGATGGACGTCCATTCTGTCACTGAGCCTGTGTCTAAAACCTGTCTAGTTGGATGGAATTTCATAGAACTTGTGCTCCAAAGGCATAGTCTTCCAGGATGCCAGGTCACCAATGCAAATATGACTGGGCTAAATGCAATGATGAATATGAGAAATTCAGAGGAATGTGGGAAGATTCGTATGAACTGATGCGTTATGAAGTAACCAGGACCCAAAGGACAATATACCTGGTGATTTCAACAGCTTAATGAATAGATAAATAGAGGGAAGTTGAACTTTCTGGGATGGGTAAAAAATCAATGGCGTTACCAGAGAAGAGATAATGAAATGAACCTTCTTCCTGACAGAGAGGTGGGAGCCGTCAGGACAGGAATTGTATTGCATAGAATTATCAATCATGGACTCTCTATCAGCCGCTTTGGCTTGTCTTATTGATGCTCCTTGTCCAGGGAACATTTCGTTCTAGAGGGGGATGAGTGGCAAATGACTACGATGCAAAGACAAAAGGCACTAATACAACTTTTTGTAAAAGAGAGAGAAGGCAGGTCATCCCTCCATGGCCATGAGGCATGAGAGGGGCACTGCAGAGGAGGAGCCCTGAATACATTGTAATTTTCCATGATAACTCACATTTTATAGTGTTTTAAGCTGTTCAGAGCCCTCTTACCACAACAACTCTGGGAACTAGGGAAGGCAGGCATTATCTTCACCTGAGAAAAAAACAACTCGGAGGGTTCAAGTCCTATAGAGCCACCAGTCAGTAGGGATAGACTAACTCTGGGCTCTTCTCACCCAACACTCAGTGTGCTTTCCTTGACACCACAATGTCTTCATGTCTGGTTACTATCAGAGTCTAAAGGACAGGGATCATGATGGGAAGAAGCCCACTGATTTCCTGAAGTTACTCACTTCCCAAAGGAGTCCCTCAGTTGCCTTTTCTGGAAAATGGGTGGTTGGTAGTCTAGAGGGCATCTGAGGCCTTTCCAGTTCTTGATCCTATAAGGCCTCATCACATTGCAAATATAGCTCAGCTCCGGGCCCTGAAAACTACAATTGCCATATTCCTTTACCTTATTTCCTCCCTTCTCCTCCAACCCCCCAGGATGCAAGGCCAGATTTTCATATTATTGGTACTTGCATAAATATGCATGATATTTACATAACTCTGCATGTTGTGAACAAAAAGCCCTAAACCCAGGCATATCTAATGAATGAATCAGTACTCATGAAGGCAGGGTCCTGGGGAGGATGGGCTTACCAAGTGGGGAAAACAGTCTTAGGATGGTCCTTCCCTTCCCCGGAAGAAGTCAGCTCCAACAGAGGAGGCAGTGGGTCTCACAGGGATACCCTCCTTGGGAAAGCCAGTATATTTAGGAGCTGGAAATTGGGGACTTTGTATCAGTTTTTTCAAGAAAGTCCTCTGGGTCCCTGCGTGAATCACACCTATATTGTATTTCCTTGCTGGCTCATAAACATCTCATGTTCTCTGGGAGCCAGGGGAAAAAAAACAAGCTGAGCTAGAGTGTATCTGGGGAAACCAGCCTAATGCCTTCCCTGTGCAGGAGAGTAGTGAGGCATTGAATAGGTGAAAGAAATCCTCCTATGAAGCAAGCAGACATAGGAGTCATTGGGAAAAGACCTGTTCCCTGACTCTTTCCTTCATCTCCACTAACCTGCACTAAACCAGGGAAGAACATGGATGAGCCTGAGAATCAGAAGCTGGAGTTCTGGTTCCAGCTCAGGCACTGCATGAGCAGTGTGATTCCCCTACTCTGGACTTCACTTTCATTACTTGTAAATAAAAATTTAAAAAAAGGTCCATCTCTAAAATCTCTGATTCATTCAGTCATAGACCTAGAGCTGGAAGTGACATTAGAGATCATCTAGTCCGTCCATCCATCCATCCATCCATCCATCCATCCATCCACCCATCCACCC
>NW_027185850.1:7778069-7798891 GCF_028583685.1 Petaurus breviceps papuanus | reverse complement strand
TCCATCCATCCATCCATCCATCCATCCATCCATCCATCCATCCATCCATTTAGCAGTCCATCCAACTATTCATCCTTCTTTTCATCTATACATCCATCCATTTATCAGGAAATCCAACTATCCATCCACCCACCCATCCATCCATCTACTCACTCAGTCAATAAACATTTATTAAGTGCCTAGAGGTTCCAGGCACTGTGCTAAATGCAGGGGATACAAAAATACCCTCAAAGATCTCACAGTCTAATGGGGGAGACAAAGTGCAAACAAATAAGGAGGATCTATGTAGCAGAGGAAAGTCACTAAAATTAGAGGGGTTGGGAAAAGGCTTCCTGTAGATGATGGGACTGACACAAGGAAACTGAGGCTTAGGGAGATAAAATGGCTTTAGAGTTTATCGGGTGAACTCAGAGTGGCTTCTTTAGACACAAGTGAATGCTCTGGACCGCCCCCAGCTAGCCCAGAATCTGTCTGGCCTAACATGCTGTATTCTTCTATCTTTCATTTCTCATTTCCCTGACTTTGAACAGGTCGTGCTCCATGTCTGGAATGTAATCACTCCCCCTTTCTGCCCGTTAGATTCGTCATTTCCTTCAAGGCCAAGAATCTCTTTCATGTGGACTTTCCTGATCCTCCCAGCTTTTAGTGTTTTCCCTGACAAATTACATTGTATTTACTTTGCACACACACACACACACATATGAACATACATATATGCACACACACACAGACATGTTGTGACCAGTCCCAATAGAATGTAAACACTTTGAGCACTGGACATGGAGTCAAGATGACTTTCAATCCAGCCTTACACACTCACTAGCTGAGTGACCCTGGGAGAACCACTTAGCCTCTGTTTGCCTCAGTTTTCTTATCTGTAAAATGAGAATATTAATGACCCCTACTTCCCAAGGTTGTTTTAAGGATCAAATGAGATAATACTTAGAAAGAGCTTTGCAAACCTTAAGTCATTATATACAGCAAATGCTAGTGACTATTGTTGTCACCAGACTTGTAGCTAATGAAATTCTGGGCTTTGTTCGAAGGAGCTGTCCAGCAGTTCCCTTCTCTGATTATGGAACCATAGCTGGAGGAGGTAGTATGAAGGACACAGCAGAAGGTGGAAGCCATAGACCCCACCCAGTATTGGGTGGGCAGGTGGGAGGTTGGGCAACATCCTGCTGATCATGTAGAGGAATAACCTTCCTAGATTTAGGTCTGTCTTCAGGCCTTGTTATTTTTCCAAATCATTTTATCTTAAGGATTGCAGGAGGAAAAAGAACGGAACTCAATTGCTCAGATTATATATTATATAATTCTATATAATATATATTATTCTCCAATAAATTCTATAGAACTCAGCAGGAGTGCCTCACCTTAGAAGGCTAGCAGGTACCAGGTCAAGGTAACCAGAGGGGAAACTGAGTCATTCTAGTGAGGCACCACAGGACTGTTAGCCTCATGACAGGTGAGTTCTCTTCCTGAAACATGTACTTAGCTCATTCAGGACTATCCTAATGGATGCCAACTATACCATGAAAGTAAACAACCTTGATGTGTGTGTGGGGGGGGGCTGGTTGGAAGACAGTTTTGTTGGGAGAACAGGCTCTAGGACAGAGATGAACTGAAGGTAACCCAGCCCTTGGAGATAAATACAGAAGAATAGGAGAGGCTCACCCTAAACTAAATAGAAGTCTCTGTTGGGAAGATCCAATCCTATTAATAAGAAAGTTTAGCTTAAAGGAAAGATGAAGCCTGTGGATACTAGCTATATGTCTGAGAGTAGTGGCTCACAATTTTTTTTAGTCTTAAGACCTCTCTGCTCTCTTAAACTATTGAAGATGCCCAAGGCTTGATTTTCATTTATGTGGGCCATCTATTGCTATTTGCCATATTAGAAACTAAGATGTCTTAGTATTACTATACAAATGGTTTTGATTTCAGGGACGCCCTGAAAGACACTCTGGGACCACAGTTTGAACACCACTGGCTTACAGTGTTCCAAGAGCTTGGTTCCTGAGGCAAAAAAAAATCCTGTTTTGAGATGAAAAACTGTGTAGGGGCATAGGTCTAGAGATTGAAGGGACCTCAGAGGCCATATTTAAGATCCCCTCATTTTACATATCAGGACACTGAGGCCCATGGAGTTTAAGAGAATTGCCTGAGGTCACGAGGTAGTAAGCACCAGAGGCAGGATTCACACCCAGGTTCTTAGATGTCAAGGTCAGTGATCTTTCCATTGTACTATGTTGTCTCTCACTATAACCAAGGTAATGAGATGGTATGGTATAATGGATAAAGGCTTGGACTTGAAGTTAGAATGACCTGGATTTGAATCCCACTTCAGACACTAGCTGTCACCCTAGGTAAGACGCTTTATAATTTTTTTGTTTATCGATATTATGTCATTAAATTCCCTTTGTTGTGAATGAATTGTGTCTTCTGGCTAATGAACATATTGGTGGGGGCTCATGGGCTGTGGTTTTCAGTGGATGCAGATCCACAGAATTCCAGAGGCAGCTAGATGGTACAGCAGATAGAGTACTGTGTTTGGACTCTAGAAGACCTGATGCAAATCTGATCACAGACACTTATCAGCTGTGTGACCTAGGGCAAGTCACTTTACCTCTGTCTACCTCAGTTTCCTCATCTGTAAAATGGGGACAATAATCACACCTTACTCCTAGCATTGTAAGAATTCAATGAGATAAGATGTGCACAGCCCTTTGCCAGCCTTAAAGTATTAAATAAATGTTAGCTATCACTCTAAACTCAAGTAGTTTTGTCTAAGGAATACTGTGGGTATCCCTATAGCACTACCTGTAAAATGAAGGGGTCAGATTAAATAACCTCTCAGTTATTAGTCCTTTCAGTTCTAAACTTTTGATCCTAAAATAGTATGAATGTCTATATTACACTGTAAACTCCTTGAGGGCAGGGGCGATGTTTTATCTAAACCTTGTATCTCCCACAATACTTAGCATGGACCTCTATGTCATCACCTGGTACCCTTGGTCACTGGGTACTTTCCTTCCAAAACAGAAACCAGGAAGAAGTCAGAAGTCCATCATTCTGAGGAATAATAATGAAAATGGCACCTTGGAACTTTCCATCACTTGGCAACTTGTGGGTCATAGTTCTACTCCTGTTAGGGCTTTCTTCTTCCTCAGTTAGCCCTCTCAGGTACTCCCACAGGGTGCTTCACTTGCTCAAGCCCACAACTCCTCTCATGTTACTCCCTCTGCCATGTGCCAAATTCTAAACATATTTTCAGAACTCCCAAGTTTCCATACTTACTAACTCTTCCTGACATTCTCAAGCTCTAATTTCCTGCAAACACACAGAGAAAAAACTCACTTGTTTGTTCCAATTGCTAACTCTCCTTTGAGGCTGCTCTGCTTCCATCTCCTAACCCATGAAACCATATTCACCATCCTGGAGGTTATTTCCTGATTCTCCTCAATATATCCCATGGAACTTCTTCCATTTACTTCCCCTCGGAGTGGCGTCCCCCTGGCAGCAGGAGATTCAGAGAAAACCTGCTGTCATGACCTTGTCGTTCCCCCTCTCAGTCTCTCAGCCCCTCTCCCATACTCGTGGCATGCTGAAGACAGTAGGTATTTAATAAATGCTTATTGAATGAATGAAAATACTGCTCTTTTAAGCTCCAGAATGGGGTGAATGCCTCAGCTGGCTGCTCAGAGACTGTCCTTGAAAATATAGCTTATAAGACTTCCCCTTCACCAATGGCACAGAGCATCTGGGTGAAGTCATTGGTGGGTTCTGTGGTATAAAAGAGGCTTTGCAGCAGAAAAGTCTCTCTAATAAACACTCCTACTGAGCTCTCCAGTCAAAAGTCACCAATCAATAATGGGAGCAGACCAGAGCAGAGTGACTGAGTGCTTCAGCACCTGGATAGTTCCAGGAAAAGAGGCTGGGCAGAGTACACAGGGATATGGTTGGTTATTCAGAGCTTGTTGATGACAGTGATGATAGATAGGAAAAAGAGAAGCTTCTGAATATAGTGGGCTGAGCACAGTAACCTTCTTGCAGATAGTGCTTTTGTTCATGGACGTCTCAGTATCTATTTCTTCTTCTTTTTTTGCCCAGTGATACATTTCTGGCCCATGGAATCTCAGGGTTAGAAGGGACCTCAGTGGCCAACCCACTCAACCCAGACATGAACAAAAATGTCCCCTCTTACATACTCAAAAAGCTGTCCCCCAGACTCTGCTCCAAGATCTCTAATGAAGGGAAACCCACCACCTCCCGAGGAAGCCCATCCCTTCTCTGGACAGCTCTATTAAACCATTTTCCCTGACATTAAGCCAAAAATCTGCTTCTTTGTACCTTCTACCCATTGCTCTTAGAATGATCTTAAGGCTGGAAAGGACAAGGAATACATGAATAATAAAGAGCTGATACCCAAGGCAAGTAAGGAAAACAGTGCACTTGATGAATTTAAATCACTAGGAACAGATGAATTGCATTCTTGGGCTCTGAAAATGCTGAGCCACTGTGAGGGATTGCTGAAAGCCTGTGGAGGATGGGAGCACTTGTACAAGACTGAATAAGGGCAAGTGACTGGCACCTGTGACCTCCAGGCCAGTGTCTCTGACTTGGGTCCCTGTCCATTGGACAATGTGTTATTAAAGGCATGGTGAGCATTTAGAAAAAGAAGATGGTGTCTTCCTGGTATCAGTATTAACCAAGTTTCTTCATCTTACTACCTTCCCTCTGAAAATATCTCCAATTTACCTTGTATTTATCTTGTGTGTGCATGGTTGTTGACATAGCGTCTCTCCTATTACACTGAGAGTTCCTTGAGAGTGAAGGCTTTTTTTGCCTTTATTTATATCCCCAGCATTTAGCACACATGTGACACACAGTTGGAGCTTTAAATGCTTGCTGACTTGCTGTATTGACTTATTCTTCTGGAAAGGACACAACAGTATGGGATGACTCACAGTAGAATTGACTGGATTTGAAACTGGTTGAATAGCAAACCCAAAGAGAAGACATAAATGGTTTGTTGTCAACATGGAAGAAGGTCTCTAAGGGGAGTGCCCATGCCTGTCCCTGTGCTGCTTAGGATATGTATTGACAACTTGCATAAAGGCCTAGATGACTTACTAAGAAAAGTTTCATATGACACAAAGCTGGAAGGGATAGCTAATAGACTGGACCAGAAAGTCATGATTCCAAATAAGTCTGGAAAGGTGGAACAGACATTGGGACAAATCTAAGACAAAGCTGAATTGGGATAAACCTAAGTCATACTTGGGTTCAAAAATCAACTCCCCGAGTCGGGGGAGGCAGATCTCATGGTCTGAGTGGACCATCAGCTAAATTCAGAGCTGATAGTATCATATGGCTACCCAGAAAGCAAACACACTCTTTGGCTGACTTAAGAAAGACATAGTGGCCAAGAGTGGAGAGGGGCCAGTCCTACTGAGCTGTGACATGGCCAAATCCCATCTGCTGTAGTTTTTAGTCATCTTGAAGCACCACATTTTTGAAAAGTCACATTTCTACCTGCTTATTGTATATCTACATGCAGATGTACCATTGACAGCTCAGACATGAGTCCACAACTACTTCTTATTATCCTCATGAAACCTGATTCCCTAAATTCAATCCAGAAAACATTCCTTAGGTGCCTAGGATGTGCAAAGTTCTTGGCTTGGCATTGGAAATACTGACAGAAGCATTTATATAGTACCTGCTGCGTGTTAGGCATTGACACAAAGCTAGCACTTTACAAATATTATCTCATTTGTTCTTCACAACTCTGGGAAGAAGGTGCTATTATCCCCATTTTACAGTTGAGGAAACTGAGGCAAACAGGGTGTCAAGTGACTTGTCCAAGGTCTCATACCTTGTAAGTGTGTGAGGCTGCATTTATATTCAGGTCTTCCTGATTCCAAGGGCAGCTAGGTAGTGCAGTGGTTAGAATGTTGGGCCTGGAGTCAGGAAGATTCATCTTTGTACATTTAAATCTGGCATCAGACATTTACTAACTATGTGACTCTGGGCAAGTTACTTCACCCTGTTTGCTTCAGTTCCTCATCTGTAAAAAAAATGAGCTGGAGGAGAAAATGGCAAGCCACTCCAGTATGTTTGCCAAAAAAAAAACCAAATGGGGTCACAGAGAGTTAGATATGACTGAGAAATTAAGCAACAGCAACCAAACTTCCTGACTCCAGGCACCATGAAACTGCTCTGTGACACCCAGTCACTCCCAAACCATGCCCCCCAACTCCTAGAAGAGAAAAAGAAAACTTTTTTTGAAGCATATAAGCACAGTCAAACAAAACCCAAACCCTCAGATTGGCTGCGTCTGAAAATACACATCTCATTTTTTTTTTATTAGTCTACTACCTCTTGGTTAGGAGGTAAATAACATCCTTCCTCAGTCCTGTAGAATCATAGCTTATCACTTCATTGATCAGCGTTCTTAGGTCTTTCAAAACTGGCCACTTTTACAATACTGCTGTTTTAGTATAAAGTGTCTTCCTGGTTCTGCTCACTTCAGTTCAGAAGTTCAGAAGGTCTTCCCAGGTTTCTCTGAAATGTTCTTACAGCATAACAGTACTCTGCTACACTCATATCCCATAATTTGTTCAGCCATTCCCCAAATAATGGGCAACATTTTAATTTCTCATTCTTTGACACAAATCAGATGCCCCAAATATTTTTGCTCACACAGAATAGTTTCCTCTGTCTTTGATTACTTTGGGGTACAGGTCCAAGGATATGCACAGCATAGGGACTTTGGAGGCAGAGTTCCAAAGTGCTTTTAGAAAGAATGGACCAATCACCACTCCACCAACAGTGCCTTAATGAACCTGTTTCCCCACAGCTCCGCCCCTCTAGAATTGGCCATTTTCTTTTTTTGTCAACCCTACCCATCTGACAGAATCTGGTGGCAGACAGAAACTCAGAGTTGCTTTCATTTGCATTACTAATGAGTCAGAGCATTTTTATATGACTATAGATAGCTTGGATTCCTTCCCTTGAGGACTGCATGTTCATATCCTTTGACCACTTATCAATTGGTGAATGGCTCTTATTATTATTTTGGATTAGTTCCTCATATAACTTGGAAATGAGACCTTTATCAGAGAAGCTTGCTGCAAAGATTTTCCCCCCAGTTAACTGTTTCCCTGCTAATCAGAACTGGCATCATCAGTGAGACTTTGGCACCAATTTTAGAAATAGATATGAATAAGCTCAAGTGTCCAGGGAAGGGCAATCAGGAGGGTGAAGTTCCTTGATTGAGATCATGCCATTTGAAGGCTGGTGGGAAGACTTGGGGAGGAGGGTGAGCCTGAAGACAAGATTTTGGAGGGACAAATGAGCTTTCTTTGCTTATCTGGAAGGACTGTCACGTGGAAAAGACACAGCTCTGAATGTTAGAACTAGAAGTAATGTGTGAAAGAGGCAAAGACACAAATTATGCACGATGTAAGGGACATTTTCTTAACAATTGCCCATATGTTGCTGAGGTCATGGCTTGGTTAGATGGCCACCAATGTCTCTTCCAATCTATAGTTTTATTATCCTAGGATTCTCTAGTTTATTACCAGGGTGGGACTTAGAGTGATGAAGATAATAGGGTCTTAATGATCATCTGCTAAGTTTTGGTGGGGTTACAATCTGCCCTACTGAAGGGAGCATTAGTTCTTAAGGCCTGGATTCATTCACAAGCCCAGGCTCTGGGTTTATAAAAACCAGGTTTGAGCTTGCAGGCTTCTCAGCAATCATATTTTTTGTCTTGATTTTAGAGTTGCCTCTAAAAATGTGATAACACTTCATAATATAGCAAATATATCTTGTGTCTAGGTCTCCACAGACATGGGTAAAAGGGTCCCCAGTTTCAAAACAAGCAAATATTTTTATGACCTTGCTCTAAGAATGCCTTGTAACAGAAGCTCACAATGTATCAAAACAAAGTGGTATTTAGTATTCTTGGATAGCAAGCAGATAGAGAAACCGAGGCTCATAAGCTCATAAAGGTCATTAACTCATCCCTAGATCCCTAGGGGGCAGAGAAGCAGGCCTAGAAGTAGAATCTTGCCCTGCTGATTCCTATTTCTACAGACAGTAATAAAAAATGATAGAGAGGTTACAGAAAAGTTGATTTAGAGCTTAGGGAAACTTCAAAGACTTTCCAGTACAAGCCTGGAATCAGAGAATCAAAGGATTCGAGTAGGATGTGACTTCACTGGCTGTCTAGTTTGATTCACACATAAAGAAGTTCCCACCATCACATATCTGATTGGTTCTCTTCCAGTCTCTGGAGGGTGAACCCAGAACCCCTCAAGGCAGCACATTCAGCTTTTGGACAGCTCTAATTGTGACAAGTTTTTTCTCCTGATAATCAAGCCTTAACTTATCTCTTTTCAACACCTTGTTCCTGGATCTGCTCTCTGTAGCCAAAAAGAATAGATCCAATCCCCTCTCAATAGCCATTCAAATCCTTGAATCCTTTTATGTCTCTGTACCCATTCCTCCATCCCCAAATCCTCTTTTTTCAGTCTACACATCTCCAGGTAATTGATTTTCACAGGACTTGAGCTCAAGGTCCTTCATTACCCTGGTTTCTCTCCTCTGGACACTCTCCATTTCATCAGTGTTCTTCTTAAATGATGATGCCAAGAACTGACCACATCTACCCACATCTGACAAGGGCAGAAAGTGACAGCACTACCATCTCCCTGTCTGTGGAAGCTCTTGATAAAATCCCATCTCACAGTAGGGTTGTTTTGGTGTCCATATTGTATTACTGACTCATACTGGAGCTTCAGTCCACTAAAATCTTTCAAAATATTTGCTGTCTCTCTATTCCTTCCCCATCTTACATTTCTAAGGCTGATTTTTTGCATTTACATTTACCCCTACTGAATTAGATGCTGATTAGACTCAGCCCTATGCGCTAAACTGCCAAGACACTTCTAGATACCTGAGTCTGTCATCCAGCTGGGTAGCATGCCCATGCCCTCTGAGCTCTGTCAGCCCTGCAGATTTCACAGGAATGCCATCTCTGCCTATATTCAAGTCAGGGGTCAAAATGCTGAATAGTGCAAGACCAAATGCATCTTTCTGAGGTATCCCTCTAGTGACATCCTGCCAGACTGGCACTGAACCATTGAAAACTGATCTTTGAGACAGGCCATTCAGTCTCTTCTGAATCTATCTAATGGTATGAATATCTGTACAAGAATAATGTGAGATATTTTATTAAAAGTCTTGTTAAACTCTATAGATGAGGAAATTGAGACCTAGGGAAATTGGGTGACCTGGTGAAGATGACACATTTCACAAGATCATAAATTTAAAGCTAGAAAGGCCCACAGAGACTATCAAGTCCATGTTACTCAATCCCAGTTTTACAGATGAGGAAATAAAGGCACAGAGAGTTGCAGTGACTTGTCTAAAGCCACCCAAGTAGGATGCAGCAGAGCTGGGGTTGGAAGCCAAGCCCTTTGACTACATACTGGGGACCCTTACCATGCATATGCCTCCTGTTGAGGGGTTGACTTGATCTTTCTTGGATAGTCTGATTACTGCAAAACCCCAGTTTGGACAAGCAGGCCATTTTTCACTCCCACTCGATGACATTTTGGGGGAGGTTTTTATTTTCCTAATGATTCATCGGAGCCAGGATGAGGTATTCAGTCTGACTTGGACTCCTCGGCTTCTGACAATCTTAATGGACTCTGGGGGATGGTGTGTCACCGCCTGTCCTTTGCCCTCCTTATTTTCTTGAGGTCTTGTTTGTCCTCAAGGCTCTGAAGGGATTTTGTGGGGTTTGCCTCTTTAGCTTTGAACGTGATGGTAGTTTCTCTAGAGAGGGGGAGCTTAGAGAGGTGAGGAGGGAGACCTCAGGGGCCTTCACCTGCTGAGACATCTGACAAACATGCCTCATGGATCCACAAGCGGGGACAGATCTTCCAGGGTCTAGCTTTGTGCACATTTACCTGGTGGGAGCTCTAGGACACAGGGGAGAGACAAGGTCCTAAAGCATCTATTTCCTTGGAATTTGCTACAACTTGTTCTTTACTTAATAACTTATCCACCCCTGCCCTCACCTCTTCTGTTGAAATAGCAGCCTACTAACCTTGTTCAGAAAATCTCTACCCTGGTCCTGTCAGGAAATATAAGCACTATCCTGCCCTTGAAGGAATTTGTGTTGGGACCAGTCACACAATCCAACAAGTGGGCACTGAGTGCCTCTGATGGACATTTGTACTGGGCACCACAGAAGGATTCCAAATGGTGAACAGAGACATCTTCCAATTAAATGGAAACCCCTTGAAGCATTTTGTGTCCCAGTGAAGAATGCTGGATTTGGCATGAGGAGCTGAGTTCAAATCCTGGTTCCACTGCCAACTACTTCTGAAAGCTTGGGCAAAAACTTTTTTCTCTAGGCCTATAATCCAGTCAGTCAATAAGCATTTATTAAGCACCTACTGTGTGCTAACTATATATAAAGAAAGGCAAAAGGCAGTTCCTATCCTCAAGGAGCTCAGAGTCTAGTTGGGAAGACCACCTAAAATAACTATATGTGAACAGGATACACACGGGATAAATAATCTGCACAGAAGGGATAATTGCAGCCATAGGAGTGTGTGCGTGTGGCTGCGTGAGTGTGAGTGTATGTAACTGTGCATATGTGTAATTGTGTGACTGTGTATGTGATTGTGTGTATGTGAGTGTGTGTGTGTGCGTATGTGTGTGTGATTGTGAAGGAATACAGGAGCAGGAGAAGGGAAGGTGGAGGACAGAGCTTTGGGTAATAATCCCATTTAAGGGATGGGAAGAGGAAGAGTCTTTTTCAAATAAGGAATTCCTCATTTCCAAGAATAAGGAAAGTCCCCCTTATCTTCTCGTTCTTTTTTCCTTCTTCTCTCCCCCTCCTCCTCCTCTTCCTCATTCTCTTCCTTTTTCCTTGTTATGGACTGTGTAATATCTGGCCTCTTTCCCCACCTCCCCACAGAAGCAGCTTTTTGGTCAGGGCAGCCAGTCACCTTCTCATTGCTAGAACCCTTTGGCCCCTTCCTCACACTATCATCTTCATGGCTACAAATACTCCTATCTGTTTTTGCAAAGCTGCCTCTGTCGCCTTTGCCTTCATTTTCAAATGCTTTAATGCTCAGATTCTGGCCCCAGCTCTCACTTTCTTCTGGGAGAGAGTGATCGCATAAACACTAATGTAACCATGCAGCTGCTTAGATCACAGGCAGGGTAAGTGCCAGGAGGTCTTCTTTCTAAAGAAGAAATTAGTATCTGCATGATAGCCACATTGCCTGGGTCTGAGTCATGCTTGGCCATTTGGAGCACAAGATCTCTATCCGCTAAGTGCCTGTAAAAATTCTCTGCCCAAGCTCTTGGTTCCCACATTAGCTAGCTTCCCATTTATTTTCTTGCTTCCTTATCTCCAGGTTTCCAGGACTTTGTTAACTCAAAAAATGGCCTCAAGAATCTACCTTTCTGGGCATTTTAATGGGATTTTCCCACATGTTTACGTTTAAAAAAAAAAAAGGAAATATAGAATTAAGGCACAGAAGAAGAATACAATAAGTTTAAGCAAAACCATGGAATTAGATCTAAATAGGATCTAAAGATGATAGATTGGGGCAGCTAGGCAGTACGGTGAATAGAGCACTGGCCCCGGAATCAGGAGGACCCGAGTTCAAATCCGGCCTCAGACACTTAACACATAAACTAGCCATTTGACCATGGGCAAATCACTTAACCCCAATTGCCCTGCCTTCCCCCTTCAAAAAGCAAAAAAAAAAAGATGATAGATTTAGAACTAAAAAGGGTCTTAGAGGTCACACAGTCAGAGCCCCTCCCTTTAGAGATGGAGGAGCTGAGGCCTAGAAAGGTGAACATCTGGCTGTAAGAGGGAGGCTATGCCCGACTACCATGGTGAGAATGCCATGGTGTGATGACTGACTTGTGCTTAATGGTTTATGCAGCATTGTAAGATTGGTAAAGCACTTTACATACATTATTTCACTTCATCTGCATCAGTGGAATAGATTTTTTATCAAATCCAGCCCCTCCCCTTCTAGTGCTAGAAGGGACCTCAGAGTTCCTTTCTATGTCAGGTACTTCCTCATTTTACAGATGAGAAAACTAAGCCCTAGAAAAGTTAATTGGCTTGCCCAAGAACATACCACTAGTAAGTATCAAAGTCAGGATCCAAACTCTTGTTCGATGACTTCAGAGCTGGTGTTCTTTCCATTGCCTGCATTTCTCATTAGTAAGACATTCTTTATGGTCTACATATTTGTCTGTTCCTTTGGGGGCTGATCACTATTATACCAATGGCTCAGTACCATATGGCAAATGCAGAGAGGAGGTGACTCAAGACTGGTGGGAGAGGGCCCAGAGATAGCACAATGGAGTAAACCCCACTGCCTGATGGATTACACAGGGTGTACACAGAGAGAAAGGGGAACTGGGAGGATGGAAGGTCGTTCTCAAGTGGGTCACACAAGGGTGTCCAAAAGGATGTTGACATGTCAATGAGTGAAGATTAACCCCAAATAAAAGAGACAAAAGGTTGTGACAGTCAGGAACATAGTTTTGCTGTTTTACAGACCTCTGTTCCATGATTTTGACATCTGAGAACCATTCTGTTACACCTGGGAGACCATCCATTTACAGTGTCTACATTTGGTTTGTACAGAGTTGATTGCCCATTGTGTCCTGTAGAATGGAAGCCCTTTGAGGGCAGGGGCTGTTTTCACCTTTCATTGTTTCCCCAGTCTTTAGCACAATGTCTGATTCACAGTAGATACTTTAAAAAACACTTGTTGGCTTAATTTGACTTTACCAGTTGGAGTCTTGGCTTCCCTTCCTGTGAGATGAGAAGGTTGGGCTCAATGACCTTTGAGGTCTCTTACAAGGCAAAAGTTTAGACAGCTCCCTTGTCTGAGAACCTAGCTCTTGTGACCATCACTGGGAAGGACAAGGCATCTGAGTTCCCTGAGCAGAATTTGCAAAGGGGCAAACATTCCCTACCCTCAGTCTAAACATATGCAAATGCACACTCACAGACACAAATCTGAAAGCTTTCTCATCTCTGTGTTATTGTCTAGCTGAGATATTGAGCCTTCAATGAAACACTTGAGTATTGACATCCCCAAATAATCACCTAACCACCAAAGGACAGTGGGATTTTCTGACAGTGAGAATATATGCCTTTGTAAAAAAAAACAAAACCAAACGTGCCCTCATTTTATTCCCTACTCCCCCCATCCATCTTGTGCCTTTGGTAGCTGACTTGTCTTTGCTCTCTCCAGTTCTGGTTTGCTCATTCTATCACTGGTCCTCTAAGTCTGAATTGGACTTTTAAAATCCTTGGGAAACAAGCTAGGACTTCTGAAGAAACTCATTTGTCTTTGCAGGCAGCCCTAGTGTGGAGTGCAGAACTCTCCAGTGATGCAGTGTGATTTCCATATTATGATGCTTAGCCTAATGCTCCAATGGTTCTCTGATGGCATTGGAGTGGACATTTCCATTTCAAGGTCACCTTGTCCTCCCATACGCATTTTAGAGTGGAGGAAGCTGAAACCCAAAGACATTCAGTGGATTGCTGAAGGTCACATAGGCAGTGGCTGAGAAAGGCAGAATCTGAACCCAGACCCTCTACCTGCCAAGTCAGTCATTCATTGTACCACATAACAGGGCGGTGGGCAGTAACCGAATACACAGGTCACATGCAGAAACACGACAGATGCTGATTGAGCACTAGAGACGATTCAGGATGAAGGGCAGGGGGAACTGGGGGCCGATCTCCTCATTTTATAGTGAAGCAGCTGAGGCCTAGAGTAGAAAAAATGACCTGCCTAAAGTCACATGATCAGCGAGTGGCAGAGCCGCTATGTGAACTCTGGTACTTTGGTTATACTGTGTCTGCGAGTGTCTGAGTCAGGATTGGAAGTCAGATCTTTCTGTCTCGAAGCCCAGCTCTCTGTGTGCCACCCATACTGTCATTCAGTCATTTTAGTCGTGTCTAGGGTTTTCTTGGCAGGGACACTGGAGAGATTTGTCATTTCCTTCTCCAGATCATTTTATAGATGAGGAAACTGAGGCAAACAGAGTGAAGTGACTTCCCCAAGGTCACATAGCTACTAAGTGTCTGAGGGCAGATTTGAACTTGGGTCTTCTTGACTTGGGGCCCTTCACCAACTAGTGCCATCTATAGTTCTCTAGAATCCCTCAGCACCCCCGGTTCCCTTGGTACTTCTAGGTATTATATTCTCTGCATTTACAGACATCATTCTGAGAAGGGGCCCAAGGCATCAAAAAGGGGAAGAAGAGCCACCCCTGGGCTAGACGATTCGGCAGTTTCTTCTAGCTCAGCCAAGCAACATGCATTTGTTAAATGCCTACTGTTTGCAGGTGCTGTGGAAGGGACTAGGGGTACAAAGACAAAAAAGCAGTCCTGCCCTCATGGAGCTGCCCTTCTATCTGAGGAGAGAACATCCACATGGCGCCTTCAGGGGAGGCATCAGACAGGTGGTGAATAGCTGAGCATTAAAGAAACAAGACAATAAGAGGAGGTGAGGGATCGAAAGGAGTGTGTCCCAGGCATGTGGGGCAGCCTCTGCAAAGGTACAGAGGTGGGAGATGGAGCATGTGAGGAGTAAAGGGCCAGGAAGAAGAGGCACTGGGGCCAGATCTGAAAGGGCTGTAGATGCCAAGCAGGTGTGTCCCAGATCCTAACGCCTTCAAATCCCAGGAAATCAGTCTTGCTCTGCCCACCGCGGGATAGTCATTAGGAAAGAGCTTTGCAAATATTCAGGAAGGAAATTTTTAAAAAGTCATATTTTTAAAAGATGAGATGGGGCCAGTGGAGTGAAATACTAAAGCACTGGGTTTCTTTTTCTAGTTGTCAGCAGGCCCCATCAATATTGCTCAGCCACTGTTTACACAGGTGTAAGGAAGGCCCCCTTGGCTTTCTGCTGCTTCTCTGCCTGACCATCCTCATTGCTGGCTGGCCACGGGAAGCTGGTGGCCTATGGCTGCTGAGGGAGAGCCAAATCCCTTTTTGGTAAACAGGGATAAGGGACATAACTAATGGGCTTTCAGTTTCCTCTCCAAAACCTTGATGTCTTTTTTTAAATAACCAAAAGCCCAGTGGACTTGGAATCAGAAGACCTGGGATAGAATTTTCTTTCTCCTGCTTAACAGAGGTGTTTTTCATCTGGCCCCCATGGACAGATGTGTTCAGGATGATGGACAGATATGCCAAAAGTCAACATGACTGCAGAAAGGTGGGACCCAATCATAAGCACCTATTCCAGAGATTCACAGGATCTCAAAGTGGGAAGAGATTTCACTGGCCATGTGGTCCAGGGGTCTCCACAGTAGGCCCTGTTTGTGCACTGGGAGGCAAGGCAATGGTCAGTGAATGGTCAGTCAATCAGAGGGCACGAAGCCTGCTTGCATCCCGCCCTCGTTGCGTCTGTAGATCACATGGCTTGTCTCCATGCCTGTTCTTCACTGCCCAACCCTCCCATGCAACACATGTTCCTAATGCCATGAAAGTTCCTAATCTACCCCTTTGAGATCCAAGTTTTAGCACCTCTAAGCAATTATAACCCAACCCTGACCAGAGCACCATAGTAGCTGCCATTCCAAAAATTCATTTTCTGCAAGCCTGCAGCATGTCCACAAAGCGAAAATGCCAGTGGGGCATAAGGCGATAACAAAATAAGGGACTACTGACCTAGTTCTGCTCTCTCTGGATATAGAATTCCCTCTCTGACGTATCCCAGTGTCTGTGAAGCCTTTGTAGCCATCAAGCCTAGATTTATGTCTGCATCTTTCCCCCAGCATTTCTGGTTATTAATAGTATTTATTATTTTATGTCAAAGTTTGCCAAGCACCATACATGTTATCTCACTGGATCCTCCCAGCAATCACAGGCACTATTGTGAATCTCTTTTTTAGGGGTGAAGACACTGGGGCCAAGTGAGCTGCCCAGAATTTCACACCTAGTAAGTGTCTGAGCCAGTTACTGTCTGACTTGGTGGCCAACACCCTACTCACTACCTCGCCCAGCTGCCTCTGCCCTCTGGAGCCATGCCAAGACAGTGTGAATGAGGCAGTACAGCAGTCCTGTGTTTTATGTGATAACAGAGTTAGGGGAAGAGGGAGAAGGGAGAGAGCCATGCTCCATGAAGAGAAGCATCCCTAAGCAACAGCATTTGGCAGTGCCCCAGCAATCCAATCCAGCAAACATTCATCAAGTATCCACTACAGAAAAGGCATCCACTAAGGGCTAGAGATGTGAAAACAATTCCTGCCCTCAAGGAGCTTACATTCTAGTGGGGAGGAATGTAACATGGAAATAGGCAAATATATCCATAATTATTTGAGCAGACAGAGCGTATGAACAATTAAGGGTGTCAGGAAAGGTTTTGTAGCACATGAGAAGACCTTTGAAGGAAGTGACTTGGGTCACAACTTATGCAAAGACATGGATGTAGGAGATATAGGGCTGAGTCCAAGCAATGGAAGACAGGTCAGTCTGGTATGAACAGAGGCAGGGTGAAGGGGAATAGTATGAAATGTTTGGAAAGGTGGATTGGAGCCAGATTCTAAGAGGCATTCAGTATCAAACTGGTTTTCTCCTAGACAACAGGGAGCTATTGAAAGTTTCTTAATAGAGGGAGTGATAGGGTCAGACTTGATTTTAGAAAGTTTATTTTTGGCAGTAATGTTAAAGAAGGATTGGAGAGCAGAGAGACTAGAAATCAGGAATCAGTCCAATCCAGAGTCCATTGGGATGGTCTGAGTGAGAGGGGATGAAGGTCTGAAGGAGGGTGAAGGATATTGAGTGCAGAGAAGGGAATGGATGAGAGATACAGTGTGCAGGAGGAATAGACAAGGCTTGACTACTGATTGGACAGCAGTAAGAGTAGTAACGTAAGGGGGGTAAGGGGCAAAGAAGAATAGAAGATGTCTCCTCCTTGTATAGCTTGAGAGACTAGAAGAATAATGGTGTCCTCAACAAAGAAGCTTGGGAAAGGGGTTTAGGGAAGCAGGCACTGAATTCTGTTTTAGAGATAGTGAACTTGAGATGGGTGGAGACACCCAACAGGCAGCTGGTAATGTGGGGCTGAGGCTTGGGAGAGAGCAGAAGCTTGAACATATAGATTTGGGAGTCATCTGTATTGGGATGCTGTCTGAACCCATTGGAGCTGATGGAATCATTCAAAGAGAGTGTAGATGAGAGGGAAGAGGGCCTGGGACACTCTTAGGGGGACAGAGAGGGTTAGGGGGGATGGGACACAAATGACAATCCACCAAAAAAGAGGGATCAATTAAACCAGTTGGAGGAAATCCAAGAAGGAACATGTATGAAAACTTGCAGATGGGAGATTATTCAAGTGGATGGTGAAGAGAATAGTTTAAAGAGTTACAAAGCTGAAAGTAATGTAGTTGTAGAGCCTTAACTTTTGTGACCCTGGGTAAGTCACTTAACTGCACTTGGCCTCAGTTTTTCCCATCAATAAAATGGGAGAGGGTTGAAAGGATAAAAATGGGAAAATATACGTATGCAAATATTTAGTTATTAGTAAGTGCCAAATAAAAGCAAAGACAACTCACACATTGACCAGATTTACAGATGCCAAGAAACTGATGTATGAGTATTTGGGCAACGGGGCGGCCAGATGGCTCAGCGAGTAAGAGCACCGGCTCCAGTGTCGGGATGACCTGGATCAAATCTGTGCTCAGATACTCAGCACCACACCCAGAAATAACTGGCGGTGTAACCTTGAGCAAGTTACTTAACCCCAATTGCTTTAAAAAAAAAAAGAGTATTTGGGCAAGCAGGAGCTCCAGATAACACCCCCACATGTCACTGGGGGAAGAGACTATGCCCACTACTCTCAGAGAAGGTGAGCAATATAGCCCAGAGGCTGTGGATGGGTCATGCAGTCTAGGGAAATCTCTTTGAGCGGGGGAGGTTTTGAAAGGAGAGTTGGGTTAGAGAAACCAGAAGGAGAAGATTATTGGTGCCTTGCCCAATTTCTGCTAGAGCTAGTACGGGTGGCAAAAGCTGCCCTGATGTCAGTGTGGCAAGCTTCCAGGATGCTTTTCCATCAGTCTTGGTGTTGACAAGGCCAGTGCAATTTCTCCTTGGTAAAAGTGGCACCAGGAAACGTCTCATCATCTGGGTTCCCATGATGAAAAGCCATAAGATCAGCTTACAGATCCTTCCTTTCTACTGCAAAGGTTTCTTTTGTACTCCAAGAGACAGAGAAGATATAGAAGGTTTTCTACTACCTGACATGAGTGACTGAGTTATCCTACCTCTTTACTGTGTTGGGGAGGCAGAGGGGATGTTTGGGAACTGGTTCGGCTTATTGGGTCCTTCTTCAGTGATGTGAAGGGCCAGCAAGGGGATGGAAGGACTGGACCTGCCACAGGGAAGTCAGGATATGATTTGCTGTTGAAATCTGGAGGAAAGTAGGACCATCCGTAGATGGGAGGGAAGACCCTTGTCACTTATGTCCCTATGCTATTTAAGTATGCATCTTTTACTCTGAACTTTTCACCTTTTGATTGGTTGGTAAAAAGAACTTCAGTGGGGGCTCTTGAATTATGGCTTAATACCTAATATGCTACAAACCTGAAAGAGCTTTCAGGGGACCTGTGACTCAAGTTGCCTAGGCTATCCCGAGAGAGATAGCTAAAACTGGTTGTTATACATAATTAGGATCCACCAATGGGTACAAGTTACAGAGGGGCAGATTTCTGTTCAATCATTCAAGCGTTCCCAAATGGACTGTACCACTTTAAGGGATTGTAAATTCCCACTCCCTGGAGGTATTTAAATGGAATCTGGAAGACCACTTGTTAGGCCTAGAGATGTAATTCCTGATTTGTACATGGGCCAGCCTAGGTTACCACAGAGCTCTCTTATTCTGTTGAAATTTCATGGTTTAGGCCGAAGATGGGCCATAGAATTTGGAGAATCAGGGTTTCCTTTGTCATCAGATCTCGTGAGCATCTGTTTTTGTCTTTTACCCTGCCAGGGCTAGGCCTCTCTCTTCTCTGGCACCCCTTCTGTTCCTTTCCCTTTTCTACCTGGAAATTCTCGAATTGCCACTATTGCCCACTCCCCATCAATGTGAAGGATTGAAGTGATGAGGGATATTAGCTTCCTGCACCCCCCTCCCTTGCCTATCCTGCCTTTTTCCTACCCTAGATACACTGTGGATAGCATGGGGAGGGGAAGATGAAGGAAGAAAGGGGGGAGGGAAGAGGCCCTGCCTGGTCCTCTGCCCAGGATGGCAGCAGTAATAATTAGCTGTGGGCAGAGGGGGCTGTGTGGGGTGGGGGGACCTTCAGCCTGTTGTACTGATTACCACCATTTCTACCATCTTGTTCAATAATGAAATTCGCAAATTCTATTCTGACTAAGGACAGTTCATAGCAGGGCATTTCCTCCTCTGGAATTCAGGTCTTTGCTCCAAAATTTATTCCTCTCCTCCGTGGTGTGTAGCAATTACTCACAGCTCTGGAACACTGCATTTCACACAGAACAGGGTTTAGGGTTCAGCCAAAGGACACAGAGTAAATCATCCAGACTCTGAAAAGCAAATGGTCTCATCTCAGCTAAGTTATGCATTTGCAAGAACATCAGGCAGATTTTAAATGTAAATGGATCTGAGCTAGAGAAAATCCAGTTGGAGGGACACCCCCACTTCCCCAAGGAGTCCCAAACACTCTCCACCTCAGGGGGAGACCTGCGTTTGGAGGATGTCCATCTCAGACAGCCTATTGAAGAGGGCAGGACCTCTACTGATTCACAGAACTGTAGAATTTAGAGCTGGAAGAGACCACTGAGTCCAAACTCAGCATTCCCACAACCAATCCTCACATGGACTAGTCTACATTCTTCCTGTTATTCTGGTCATCATTTTCTGAAAAGCTCCTGCTGTTCTACACTTTTGAGAAATTGTCAGTCAACAAGCACTTATTAAGGATCTACTATGTGCCAGGTACTCTTCTAAAAATACAAAGAAAGGCAGAAAATGAGTAAACTCTACCCTCAAGGAGCTCCCTGCCTAATGGGCAAGACAACTATGTGCCAACAAGGTATAGATTGGATCAATTGGAGATGATCAACAGAGAGAGAGAGATCATGAATGTAATGGGAATCCAGAAAGGCTTCTTGCAGAAGGTGGAACTTTAGCTTGGGATAAAGGAAAGCAGGAAGCAGATCTAAAGAGAGGGAAAGTCCCAGCCACAAAGGATGGGCAGTGAAAATGGACATGGTGAATCTTGTAGGAGGCCAGCTTTACCCGAGTGCAGATGACGTAGTAGTGACTAAAATATAAGAAGATTGGAAAGGTGGAAGGGGCTTTAAATGCCAAACTGAGGATTTCCTATCTGGACTTGGAGATGAAAGGGAGACACTGAAATTTTTTTGAATAGGAGGGTGACATAGTCAGACCTTTGTTTTGAGAAGATCAATTGGATGGTTAAGTGGGAGCTGAATTGGAACTGGGAGAGACAAGGCAGACAGACCAATCAGAAAGCTATTACACTAGTCCAGGTATGTATGCCTATTGCCTTCCTAATGCCCAAAACATTGTCAGCCTTAAATGCAAAATTTTCAGACTCACCAAAGTACCACATCAGAAACCTCAGAGCAGAGGTTTGCCTATTTTGACCAATCCCAGGGTGGCACCATCACCACCACCACCACCATCATCATCATCATCATCACCATCATCGTCATCATCATTGTCATCATCATTGTCGTCATCATCATTGTCATC
>NW_027185850.1:7750601-7778059 GCF_028583685.1 Petaurus breviceps papuanus | reverse complement strand
TTGTCGTCATCATCATTGTCATCATCCTCGTCACCATCACCATCATCATCATCATCATCACCATCATCGTCGTCATCATCGTCATCATAATCATCCTCATCATCATCACCATCGTTGTCATCATCATCATTGTCATCATCCATCATCACCATCATCATCATCATCATCACCATCATCGTCATCATCATTGTCATCATCCTCGTCACCACCACCATCATCGTCGTCGTCATCATCGTCATCATAATCATCCTCATCATCATCACCATCATTGTCATCATCATTGTCATCATCCATCATCACCATCATCATCATCATCGTCACCATCACCACCACTGTCATTATCATCCCAATAATGTTAACTTTGATATAACTTTCAAGTTGGCAAAGTTTTTCATTTATGTTGTTTTATTTGATCCACACAATAATCCTATGAGGTAGGTGCAATTCCTTACCATGGAAGGTACTTAATAAATTCTTATGGGTTGACTGATTTTTAAGGAGGTTCAAAGGCTTGCCCAAGACCACAAAGATATAAGGGCCTAATGTGGGATTTGAACTCAGGTTTTCCTGGATCCAAATGCAGTTCTGTGTCACTAAGCCATTATACCTATCAGAATTGCAGTATCAGGAAAGCCCTGAGGGGAAAAGACCTCCTAAGCCATAAGACCTGACTCATACTTGAGCAAAAATCTCTTTTAAAACATCTCCTATTACTGGTCATCCTACTTTAATCCAAAATCTTCAGTGAGGAGGAACCCATGCTCTGGCCAATTTCCCTATTGGCTATCCCTAATTATTATCAGGTTTTCAATTATATAAAATTTAAACTTGACTTTTAGAAACTTTCCACCATTGCTATTAATTGAGCCCTCTGGGGCCCAGCAGAATAAGCCTAATCTCTCTTATTCATGACAGCTCTTCAAATATTTGAACACAACTGACATGTCCCCCCTGGGTCTCCTTTTGTTTATAAGAAACATTTCCTCTTCTTCCCCCAATCCTCACATGGCATGTTCTTCACTTTCCTTATTATTCTGGTCACCCCTTTCTGCACATGCTTTGGCATATCTAGGAGTTTGATGAATGTGGTGCCCAGAAGCAAATACAGTCTTCCTCCTGTGGCCTGATTGGAACAATGTGTATTGCAGAATCAGTCAGCCTCGGAGAGAATTAGCCTTTTCTATTGTCATGTTATGATACTGATATATTGACCTTGTGGTCCACTAAAACCTCCAAGTTTTTTTTTTTTTCAAATGAAACTTCTTATCTAGCCATGCCTTCCTTCTACTGAATGTATGGAGTTGATTTTTTGGCGGGGAGAGCTGTGTATACAAGTCTACATTTATTCCTCTTAAAATTTCTCTCATGCCATTTGGCCCAATATTAGATCCTGTCAAGAGATTTTTGGATCTTCTTATCTGATGATTAAATGTGTTAACTAACCTTGAAGGCTTAGTAATATCTGTAAATGTGTCAAGCATGCCACATCTACCCTTATCTATGACATTGATAAAAATATTGAAAAATACTATACCAAGGACAGATACCTGGGATACTCCCTATGGTACATCTAAGCTGACGTTGCCCCAGGAAAACAGAAGCTTCTTGGGGATATCTTCAAGTCAAGTCAAATAAAACCAAACCAACAAGCATTTATTAAGCATGACCTATACAGTTATGCACTTGGCTAAGGGTCATGGCCATAGAACCCTGGGTGGGGTTTGCACCACAATGGTGGCATGTGTTGATGAAGGAGCATGAGGTGAGGGGCAGGGATGGTGGTCACCATGGGAAAGAAGCATTCCCTTCTGCCTGTCAGCCACCTTGGACAAAGTCCCATTTACCCCATGCTAGTTACAGCTCTGGACATTTCACACTACCAATAAAGAGGAAGAATTTCCTTTATTGAAATTTTTTAGGCCATATTCAAGTCACAAGTCAAGCCAAATATCATAATCACCCACCACCCACTCCTAGGACGGTGTTCATTTCACCATGATGACTTTGCAATGCTTTCTGACCTTCTTCTTGCTTATGCCTATAGGTTTCCACTCTCAGATTATCAGAGCACTGATATATGGAACTGTCTGATGAAGAAGCTTCTTCTATGAATGCAAGCACAACTTCCCTGTGACTTAGAGTCTTAAAAGTTTCCTAGAACACCTACCACTGAAGTCACTCAGCCAGTGTGTCCCAAGTGGGTCTTCCTGACTACCCCATGATGCCTCTCATATTAATAAATTATTGCACTAATAATGCCATTTCCTCTTTCCTCCCTTCAGTTGTTCCTTCCTCCCTTTCTTCTCCCTTTCCATCCTCTTTTCTTACTTCCCTCTCTTTTCTTTTCTCCTTGTTTCCCTCCCCTTTTCCTTTCACCTTCTCCTTCCTTCCCCTTTCACCCTCCCCCTCCTCTTTTCACTTTCCTTTCTTTCTCCCTTCTTCATTTCTTTTCTCCCTTCTCTTCCCTTTAGAGTTGGGTATGCCACTAGAGTATGTACCAGGAATTTTTTTTATCAGCCCCTGTCTATATAAACAATTTGATTTAAAAAAAAAACTACAAAATTCCTGAACTCATATAAGGATAATTATTTATTAACGAAGATTTGGAATAATGGGTGGAGATGAGGTACTATGTATTTAGTTATTGTCCAGTCAGTATATTCTTCATAGTGTGAGTAGAGCTTTCAGCTGCTCTAGGGTGAGGTTGGCAGGTGGTACCAATGACTGTACTGTGGCCTCAGAAATGCTACAGCAGGTTGGTGGAGCTCCCAGCTACAGGGTCCATTGGTGGCAGTCAACAATTGGGTCTCCAATGAACTCAGCCAGGATCCAGGGTCTATGTCCAAGTCCAAAGCCCCCAGGGTGGCTGGGGTGTCTTGGACTATCCTCTTTTAGTAATTTAATGGGTACAGGGAAGAAGGGGCACTGGATCCAGACCAAGGTCAGGAGCACAGCCATTTCTAAAATCAGAAGGTTAATGGTGATGCCCTGGTCCTAGGTTGGGTAGGTCTCCAAGTGACTGCAGGCCAGTCTTTGGGGTTTTGAGAAGCTATTGCTGCTGTACTCTTGGAGAAGTCTCTGAGATCTGGAGCAGGGCCCCCACTTCACCAGTTCTAAGGCCTGTACTCCTTGTAAATACTGAAGAACATGATCTGATATCATATTCTTCCTCTTCAAGCAGTGGGATATCAGGTTTGGCTGTTGTGCAAAGAAGCCAGCACAGACCGTTTGCTTGAGATGGTAAAGGAAAAGCAGAATCTCCCTTCATGTGAGAGATGGAGTGTCAGCTTCACTTACTAAATTCTGATACTCATTTTAAAAAATCCTATCCACCAACTAAGCAAAGTTTTTTATCTAAATCCTTCTAATAAATTTCCATCTTCCTTGATGTTAATCAATTGTTTTTGTAATTGGAATGAGTTGCATCTTTAATATGTTTAACAAATGAGTTCAAAGCCACTAAAACTCTTTGGAAGACTTTTAAGTCATTTAAAAGGCTGTTTTCAAGTTTTTAAGCTAAGAGAGTTTTTATAAGGTGTTGGGCACATCATTTTCAGTAATGAAAACTTAGTTTTTAAATGTCTTGCTAATTGTGATGGCTTTGTACTATCATTAACTAATATCTCAAGACACAAATACACGTTGAAGGGGAAGCCTAGCATTAACAATATCGAGCGTAAATTCATATCCCAAATAATTTTCTTGATGGTTTTGAATTTGGGGGGGAGGTAAATGTCTTGTCAGGTATGATTAGATTGCCATTGTTTTTGCCTCATAATGTGTGTGACAAAGACTAGGAGTGGGAGTGTCAGGTCTCCTTTTTTTTTCCCACTTGACTGTGTTTGCATTGTTAGGATTCTCTTCCATTTCTTTGCAGGAAACTTTTACAGCTACTTGTCCCTTCTCTGAGTTAAAACCTTTGGAGGCATGTCAAGGTGGGCAAAGCTGCGGCTGAGGAGGAAAGTTGAGATGAGGAGTTGAGCTGGAAGCATGGGAAGAAAAAGCTGGAAACGATGATGGGAGTTAACCTCTCTCTCTTGGAAAGACCATCCCCCACTCCTGCTACAGCAGCTTCTGGGCGGTAGCTCTGCCTCAGGGGCTGAGGCTTCTCAGATGGTGAAATTTACTGTTCAAAATCAAAGATTGGGGCATGGTTGGGAAGAGAGGTTTGCCATCTATGTTCTCCCTGGGGAACATTGCTTAATATATATTGAGCCAAATAATATTTTCATTCAGCGTTAATGACCCATGGATACCTGAGTGAACAAGCTCTACTTTCGCTGTGAATGATTTGTGAAATACCTCATTAAGCCCTGTTAATAAGCAGATTGTCTGACACGAGGCCCTCCGCTCTCCAAACAAGCAGTAAGGACATAGCCCTGGGATAATTGATGTTCTCAGGAGAGTCTATTCTATTGGGGGCCAACTGACTTTGAAATGGGAAAGGGAATGGTAGCTCGTTAGTTGATTCCAAATGAGAAATTAACAAAATGTTCTTGTAGTTATGGCATCCTAGGGTTGGAAGGGCCCTCTGAGGCCATTGGTCTAACCACTACCCAACACGTGACTATCCTTTACAACATTACTGACAGCATCTGTTGGAATACTTACAGTGACAGGAAACTACCTGCCTACGAGGCATTCCATTGCTGGACAGTTCTCATTGTCAAAGGGTCTTCCCGTATTGAGGAAAATCAGCCTCAGTGTCACTTTTACCAAATGTTTTTCATTCTGCATCTTTATCTCCGACACAGCACCCAGCACATCACAGGTGTTTATTAAAGAGAAGTCAAACGGATGCATGAATCACAGAAAGTCCCAGTTGGAAGGCACCTTAGAGGATGTCTCTACCAAGCGGTCATTCACTGGTGCTTGAAGCCTTCTGGTGATAGGGAGACCGCAACCTAGTGAGCATGTCACTTATCCACTTCCAGTACCACTCTGTGAAATGATACTTGACATCTTTTAAGATTTAATTTTTAATTTTTAATCTAATAAATAATAAATGAAATGGGCATTTCCACTTACATAAGAACAGAAAAAAGACAAGCACACATAAAACTACAGATCTCTATTGTATACAGTGTGCTTTTCTGTCTAAGCCTACAGTCAAGAAATAGGCTGGAAGAATGAAAAACAACAAGAATCTCAATTTAAAAATCTAAGGATTAATGCAAGTTTGAGTCATGCAAAATTCAATTTTGTGTGAATTATATAATAATGCCATGTTGCATTTAATTCAAGCCAAAATTTGATTACTATGACACAGTCACATGTAAGTTAGTCAAGGGCTTTAACATGCCAATGTAGAGTGACTCTGCCTTTGTTTATTCCTGTATGTGGAGTTGATGTATGGCTGTGTAACATTACCAGCAGTTGTGCCAATTCTTTCATTCATTCATTCATTTTTATTGTTGTTTTGGAGGCAATTGGGGTTAAGTGACTTGCCCAGGGCCACATAGCTAGTAAGTGTCAAGCCAGATTTGAATTCAGGCCCTTCTGACTCCAAGGTCAATGCTTTGTCCACTGCCACCTGCTAATTCCTTAGAGCCCTTAACAAAATGGACATGAGGAAGAACAGGTCAGGAGGAGATACTGCCCACACAAAAAGGAAGATTCCTGTTCTTCCATCAGAACAAAAATCACTGGATGGTATGAATGCAGTCAGAATAACTCGAAAGTAGGATGAATGTTGCCAGGCTTTGACTCTACGATATGGAGTATTGAAAGAAATGGTAAAGTTGCCCCAACTTTTTGTGGTTTGCAAATGACTAAGAGGAATATAAATGTTCCAGTGATAGGAAGGAGGCATCTTTTAGTTATGTGGATCAAAGACTGCAATAAAAAGAAAGAGACTCTTTTTAACACAGCAGCCATTCAGACAAAGGCTTCAAGTTTATTTAAGGTGATGAAAGAAAATGGAAATGAAGTGGATAATGAAGAAACTTTTACTGCAAACATTGGTTGATTTGATCACATTAAAAATTGAGTTCAATTGCATAATGCTCCCATTCCCAGAGAGGTAGCAAGTGCAGATGAAAGCTTGACAGGTTACTATGGAAGAAGATGGATACACTGATCAACAGATTTTGAATGTGGATGAAACAGGCTTCTTTTGGAGAAGGCTCCCTTCCCAAACTCACATTTCTAAGCCAGAAAAAGCTCCACCTGGATTTAAAGCATCTACCGCTATTATTGAGAGGTAATACAGAAGAGGATTTCAAATGAAAACCAATGCTTGTTTATCGGTTCTGAAATTTCTGTGCTCTGAGGGGCTGCAACCATTAACTGTTTCCAGTTCTTTGGCGGTAAAACAAGAAAGCATAATTGACTAAAGCTGCTTTTGAAGACTAATTTTCAAGTTCCAGCTCAGCTGCTGAAAAATATTGCAAGGACAACAAGATCTTGTTTAAAGTCTTACTGATTTCAGATAATGCCCCAACCAATCCCTTGGTTCATCGTGTGAGAACATGAGCCTGGAAATTTGCCAAGATCTCCTAAGGCTCTCTGCACCTACCAGCATATATATGAAGATTTAAAGAAAGGCAAGAGGGGACAGTTCTGTCTCTGCTGCTCAAATATTCTAAATAACAGTAACAACATTTTCATTATATCATCAGTGCAGACTTATCTTTTGGTATGATGTTCATAATTTTACATTTTTCTCATTTTGCTTTCCATAGCTACTCTATTCCTTTGTAGTAAGCTTCAATTGGGAATGCATTTTCCTTTTCTTTGGCTGTTAGGTTCTGTGGTTCTGCCCTCTGGGGCCAATTAGTACAAGGCTAATCCCCTTTCCAGGTGATAGCCTTTCAAATCCTGAAGGCAGCAACCATGCCCTGGACATGGTACCTCTTCTCCAAACAAATCATGGCCATTTCCTGCAATAACAATAATGGCCCATGTTAAAACTGTCCTTTAAGCTTTGCCCATCCCTTTCACATACTTTCTCACACCAGCCTTGTGAGCTGGATGTTACTATTATTAGCCCATTTTACAGATGAGGAAGCAGAGGTTCGGAAATTAAATGACTTGTCCAGAGTCATACAGTCATTTGCTGTCCAAACTGGGGCTTAATCCCAGTTTTCCTGAGTCCACATCCACAGCTCTATCCATTAAGTCATGCTGCCCTTTGTCCTTTCACCATTTTGTTCACTTCCCTCTGGAGGTTCACTAGCTTAGCAAGGACCTTTCCAAAACTGGGTCCCATAGCTATCGATGTGGTCTCTCTAATATCCTCTCATTCTGCTTGCATTCCAGGCAGAAACATCACCACAATGCATCCACTGGCATAAATGATGACCGACTTCATATTCGTGTCTCTTTATGGGACAGAGGAGCATCTGATATGCAGCTTGGCGCCAGAGAGCAGACGTAAGAGAAGTAGGTGGCACACTTGTGGCTCCACAACATTGGCATCATCCTTGACTCCATACTCTGCCTCAGCCTACAGATCTGCTCTGTAGCAAGATTTGGCTGTTTCTATTCCTACATCTCCCAAGTCTGTCCTCTTGTCTCTCCTCACAGCCATGACCTCCCTGTTTCAGCCTTGTACTCTCTCTTACCTGCACTATTTTAAGAGTCTCCTCCTTTGTCTCTGTCTCATGTCTCTCCCCTCTAACCTGCCCTCCACAATTGGCAAAGTGACTTGGCTGAAATGTGTTGGAAGGAGGCAGAGTTCATATAGGGGTTCAGCTGGAAACACTGGCTCTCCTACCCCATGGCCTCCAACGATCTAGAAAATGCACCAGACCAAATCCTAAATTAGGAAATCCAAGAAACCAAATCATAGTGAGTGATTTGTCTAACCCACATCTCCAACAGGAGACAGATGGAGAGGTCTGTGGACCCTGAGGAAGGACTTCTGGCCAGGAGCACACTGCATGGGGCATTCCTGAGTCCAGGGACTGAAAGAGGACTGAGGCTGTGCACCAAGGAAAGAACAAGTGCCAGGGCCTCCCCCAACTAGTGCAGGGTGTGGGAACTGGTGCCAACTGGCAGCTTCATCACCCACTATCCAGGTTACAATGCTCAACACCCCAAGAAAGCATCAGAGGTACATAAGGGGGCATAAATTTAGCCCAAATTCTCCCCTCAGAAGTGAAAGAGCCTAACCATAACACAGAGTCTAAAGTCGAGAAATAGGATAGAAGAATGAACAAAAAACAAGAAGAATCTCAAAATAAAAGGCTATTATGATGACAGGGAAGCTATAGACACAAACCCAGAAAAAGAGAATGACTCAAAAAAAAATCTACAAGGAAAACCTGAAAGCAAAATGTAGGGTGGGCACAAGCCCAACCAGTATTTCTGGAAAGGATAAAGTAAGAGTTAAAAAAGGAGCTAAATGTATTTTAAAACCAAAGGAGAACAGTAAAGCAAAAAAAAATGGGAAAAGAAATGAGAACTATGGAAAAAACATAGTGAAGGAGAATTGACAGCTTGGAACAAGGGGCATAAAACCTTAGCCAAGAAAATTAGAATTGATCAAATAGAAGTTCATGGCTCCATGAAGCATCAACAAATATGAAAACAGAGTCAAAAGACTGAAAAATAGAAGAAAATGTAAGGAATCACATAATGACTGACCTGAACAAAAGAGGGAGGACAGTTAATTTCAGAATCATCGGACTGCTTGAAAGCCATGATCAAAAAAAGACCCCAGATATACTGTTTCAAGAAATTATAAAATAAACTGCTCAGCCTTTTAGAACCAGGGGGTCAAAGTGGAAATAGAAAGGATCTGCCTGTGGTGGAGAACTAGGAATGTGATATGACTGAAACCAAAAGATTTAGGCTTCTAAACAAGAATAACTTACCTGGCAAAACTGAGTCTAATTCTGCAGGGGAGAAATGGGCCTTTAATCAAAAAGAGGATTTCCAAGCATTCCTGATTAAGATACCAGAAGTGAGTGGAAAATATGACATACAAATACAGGAGTCAAAAAAAAACCATAAAAAGGTAAACATGAGTAAGCATTTACGAGGGACCAAACAAGGCAGTTCTGAGGGGTAGCCCTTCTCATTTCCTCAGAACCAACATCCTCAGGTGTCATAGAGGGGGCTTAATTATACAGAAGACTTGAGTATGATTCCATTACGTCTGAATGATCATAAAGGAAGGAAGTAAAAGGAAAAAGAATAATACAATGGAATGGAGGAAAAGGAGAGGAAGAAAGCGGAAAATTATTTCTCAAAATGGGTTACACAAGTAGAAGTCTATACAACAAGGAAGAGGGAATTGGGGAGAGTATGTGACACTTGAACCTAACTCCCAGCTAAACTGGTCAAAGAAGGAAAGACTACACACACACACACACACACACACACACACACAAAGTTGAGTACAAAAATACAATTAACTCAATAAGGAAAAGGACAGAATAAAAGGAAGGGTAGATTAAGGAAGGGATTAATCAGAAATTAAGCAAGCAAAATCTTTTAAGAAGGACAGCAAACGAAGAGCAGGAAAAGTTTAAGAGAATAGGATGGAAGGAAATACAGAATTAACAAATATAACTGAATGTGAATGGAATGCACACACCCATAAATTGGAAAAGGACAGCAGAATGAATTGTAAATGTAATCCAACAATATGCTGTTTACAAAAAATATATTTGAAATAAAAAGATAAACAAAGTTTTAAAATGAGTTATAGCAGAATGCATCATACTTCAGCTGAAATAAAGAAGGCAGGGGTAATAATCATGATCTCAGACAATGTGATAACAACAACAAAAAAGACCTACTTAAAAGAGATAAACTGAGAAACTAGATTTTCCTGAAAGGAATCACAGACAACAAACTAATATCAATACTAAACACATATGTGCCAAATGGCATAGTATCAACATACTTAAAGGAAAAATCAAAAGAATTATAGGGAGAAATAGGCCGTTAGATAGGCATAGTCAATAGAGCACTGGACCTGGAGACAGGAAGACCTGAGTTCAAATCCAGTTAACTAGATGTGTGACCCTGGGCAAGTCACTTAGCCTTGTTTGCCTCAGCCTTATCTGTAAAATGAGCTAAAGAAGGAAATGGCAAACAGCTCTAGTATCTTTGCCAGGAAAACCCCAAATGGGGTCCCAAAGAGTCAGGCATGACTGAAATGATTGAACAGAAACATGAGGAGAAATAGACAATAAAACTACAAAGGAGGGGACCTCAAGTTACCCCTTTATGATCTAGATAAATGTAACAAAAAAAAGTAAAACATAAAAATCTGTATAGAATTTTAGAAAAGTTAGATATATTAGATTTATGGAGAATATTGAATGGGAAGGAAAAGGAATATATCCAATTCTCAGCTGTGTATAACACCTTCACAAAAACTATTTATTAGGGCACAAGAACCTCATAAACAAATGAAGAAGTGAAAAAATATTAAATCCATCTTTTACTGACCATAATACAATAAAAGTAATATTCTATAAAGGGTTTTTGAAGCAAAAATTAAAAATTAATTGGAAAGTGAATAAGTTAATTTTGAGGAATGGTGCATTGAAGAACACATAATAGAAGTAATCAATAATTTCATTAAAGATAAGGACAACAATGAGACAATAGACCAAAATTTTGGAGGTGAAACAAAAGCACTTTTTTTAGGAAAAAATTTATATCTCTAAATGCTTACATTAATATAAGAAAGAGCAGATCAACAAATTGGACCAAAAAACCTTATGAAACAAAAGCTTCCAATTAAACAGTAAAATGAGAGCTCTGAAAATCAAAAGAAAAGTTAGGAAAATTGAAAGTAAAAAAAATTAATAACAACAATGAATTAGTAAATACTACTACAAGGTTTTTTTTTGAATGGGGAGACTTTAAAATAGATGAGCCATTAGCTAAATTGATTTTAAAATAGAAAAACAATACAATTTACCAGTATCAAAAGTGAAAAAAGGTCAATTCACATTCAATGAAGAAGAAATAAAAGAAATTACTCGGAGCTATTTTGCCTAATTATATGTCAATAAAACTGACAATCTCAATGAAATGGATGGGTATTTATGAAAATATGAATTTCCCAGATAATCAGAACAGAAAATAAAAGACAACTATCCCTAGCTTGAAGTTAAACAAACTTTAAATTAATTCCCAAAAGGAAAAAAAACAGGACCAAGTGAATATTTTTTAAAAATTAAAGAATAATAAATTCCAATCAACTATTTGAAAAAAATAGGAATAGTCCTACCAAATTCCTTTTATAACATAAATATGATCTTGATATCTAAACTAAGAAGAGTTGAAACAGAGAAAGAAAATCATATAGACCAAAATATCTAATGGATATTGACGCAAAATTTTTAAATAAAATATTATCAAAGAGACTATAACAACCTATCACAAAGGTTTTATACTGTGACCAGGCTGAATTTATACTTGGACTGCAATAGTGGTTCAATATTAGGAAAATTATAAATGTAATTGACCACATTAATAACAGCAAAAATTATATGATTATAGCAATAGACAAGATACAACAAGCTTTCTTTAATGAACCTCAAAAGCACAGCAATTAATGGAATTTCCTTAATATGATATGTAGTGTCTATCTAAAACCAAATGCTAGCATTATCTGAAGTGGGGATAAGTAGGGGTTTACAGTTGGGGTAAGACAAGGATGTCCATTCTCATCATTACTATCAACATGGTACTAGAAATGCTAACCAAAGCAATAGCACAAGAAAGAGAAATTGAGGAAGTAAAAACAGGCAAACAGGACACAAAACCATCACTTTTTGTAGATGACTTGATAGTTTACTTAGAGAATCTTGGAGTCAATGAAAAAACTAATTGAAACAATAACTTCAGCAAATAAACCCACACAAATTATCAGCATTTCTAACTATATATGCTTCACTGGATGAATGAACGTGGGTTTTGTCTTATCTGTTAGTGAACAATGTTGGATATTCAGGAAAAATGCAAAACACACCAAGCCCTTTTGACTTCATCACCGTCACTATCACCATCACCATCATCACCATCATCAAAGCTAACAATCATATGACCATTTAAGGTTTGTGAAGCAGCTTAATATGCCATTTGTTTATAACAGTATTATTTTGCCTTAAAATATGGAATTTACCTGATGTCTGAAGACATTTGAAGAATGGATTGCCTTGTGGGATAATGATTTCCCCATCATTGGAGGTCTTTGATTAAACTTTGTATAACCACCTGTTGAGACTTTTTAGACAAAAGTTTATGATTTAAATAGGGCTGGGCATGGATGACCTTTGAGGTCTCCTCTGGCCCTGCAGGCCTCTGAGTTTTTCCCCAGTAGTCTAACTCACAGTCATATACAGCCCCAGTAGTCGGGTTCTTTTCTTTTCTCTTTTTTTTTTTCAAAAATAACAGTGGAATTAAACACACACACACAGATACACACACTCATTTGCCTTTAGATTTGCTTTTAAAGCGGCCAACACGTGGTGACGGGAGCAGAAATGCTGGCCGATCGTATGTTTTCCAATAATGATCCAAAGTGCGGGGGATAGCATAGAAGCAGTGCCAAGGGGATAACAATTCAGACGCAGAAAAAAGCATCTATAAATGGGTCTTATCCCCAGCAGCGTAGCTAATTTTATCCTGATTACAGTTTTTAGCATTCAGAGAAAATTGGGCTGAAAAATACTGTGTTCTCCATCCTCACTGATAAACAGCATTTCTTTATTAGGGGTTAGAAAGAGGCTGTGGTCCAACTGGTAGTGGGGGGAGGCGTGGGGAGGCTGGCATGGGTCTCTCTCCCACTTGGGCTGTTGTCCCCACTGCTCTAATGTCACTGATGTTGAGCCTAAGAAGATTTGACTTTGGTGGTGATTCTACTACTTGGGTTGTTGGGTGTTTGGAGAGGTCTCCAATTTCTTTGGGGTTCTCCACAGCACCCCAGGAGCAGAAGGACTCACCTGCTAGCTAGTCAGGAGAGGTGTGGGACTTGGAGCTGGAAAGAGTTGACTTCGAATCCTGCCTCAGACACTTACTAGCTGGGTGACTCTAGGTAAGTCACTGCATTACTATCTGCCTCAGTTTACTTAGCTGTAAAATGGAGATGATTTTATCACCTAATCTACAAGACATAATATTGTAAGAATGAATTTTATATATATGTATGTATGTATATACACACATGTGTATACACATGCATATACACATCCACACATTGATGTATTTATACATATTATATGTGTATATTGTGGTTTGCCAACCTTAAAGCACAATAAAAATGCTATTATTACTGTAATTATTGTTATTCTAGAACCACTCTGCCAGCAGTTTTACTGTTAAACCTAGAAAGCTGGATTCTTCCATTCACAAATTCTCCCAAGCATATGGCTTGCCCCGTCTGCCATGTTTTGTCATGGTGACCATAGATTCATAGGATCTTTGATCCAAAGCTCAAAGTGGGTTAGAAATCATCTAATCCAATCCCTCCATTTTACTGAGGAGGAAACTGAGGCCCAGATAAATGAGGTGATGTGCCTTGAAGCCAGGAAGACCTGATTCTGATGTAGAAGAGATGTATGACCCTGGGCAAGTCACTGGACCTCTCCAAGTTTCAGTTTCCTCATCCCTAAAATGGGGATAACAATAGCACCTACTTCACAGGACTGTGAAGATTAAGTGAGAACATCCATGACAAGTCTTCAATAGGGCACAGAGTGCCCTGGGAATGCGAGTCGTTTATTCTAGTGTTCTATGAGACTGGCAACCTCTCCAGATGCCTAGGCCGGGTTCAAATCCAGCATCACACACTTACTAGCTGGGTGGCCTTGGGCTGCTCAACTTTTGTGCAATTTCCTCATCTGTAATATAGGGATGATAACAGCACCTGCTTCCTGGGGTTGTTGTGAGGATCAAACAAGGTATTTGTAAAGTGCTTGGCACTGTGTGTACAGAACAGGTGCTTAATGAATCCTTTCTTCCTTCCCTCTTTCCCTTCCTTCTTTCCTTCTTTTCCCTTCCTTCTTTCCTTCCTTCCCTCTTTCCCTTCCTTCCTTCCTTCCTTCCTTCCTTCCTTCCTTCCTTCCTTCCTTCCTTCCTTCCTTCCTTCCTTCCCTCTTTCTCTATTTTCCTTCCTTCCTTCCCTCCTTCCTTCCTTCTTTCCATCCATCCATCCACCCACCCATCCATCCATCCATCCATCCATCCATCCATCCATCCATCCATCCATCCATCCATCCATCCTTCCTTCCTTCTTATGAGTTTTCTCACTTGGGAGATCACTGTACCAAAGAAATCACAGCTTTGAATTAAGAAATAAAAAGGAAAGCAAGCTAGCCTCATGTGGTCTTCACGAAAACCCTAACAGTGAGTTCTCCATCTTAGCTTGTGGGGCTCTCCCCCTGTCCCTGGGAGCAGGGGGGTTTGGGCTGTCCAGTGAGGATGGAGAAATGAAATGGCCACACAGGGCAGTCTTGAATTCCAGATCTTCCAGTCAGAGCCCAAGGGATATGAGGCTGGAATGATGGCAGGGAAGCCACAGGCTCTGCTCTCTCTCTCTGCTTGGGGATCAGCTGAGCAGAGTAAAAAGCATTCCTCCGGTGCCCGGACCCCAAATGGAAGAACACCAGGGCCCAGGATTCCTCTTCTCCCCAGATACTGAGGAGCTCCTGAGTCTTCCTCCAAGCACTGCCCCTACCAGATGTGTGGGGCAAACATGACTTCTGTACATTGTCACTTGCCTGTGATCTCAGGAGGAGAAGTAGGAGCTGTGCATTCCTTGGAGCTCCTGGGTTAAAGGCTGCGAGCAGACTGTCTGGGTGTGGGAGAGGCTGTGGCTGTAGTGAGTGCATGTTGTTTTACTGCTTATATTGATTTGATGGCAAGAGTCAACCTATATGGCAGTTAAGAATGTCTGTCCGTTCCAGTGCGGAGCAATTCCATTACGCCAAGGTCAGGGGATGAGAGTTAAGTGAAATATGGCCCGATCATAAGGGAGTGAGATGGTTTTTTGTAGAATGGAGGTTCAAGAGCTGATTATAATTGGACGAATCCATATAATCTCTCCTGATGCCCAACAACAAAAATGGCCACCTAGAGATGAAAGGCAGGATAAAAGCACCGGCAGGTCATTTATCCTCTGAGGACCACAGAGCCTGGTATTTCCCCAACATGTGTTCCCTCCTCCCTCCTCCAGAGGGTAAAGAGTATATAAACACCTGGACAGGCAGAGGACTCGCTTAAATAGCCCAACTAATCTCCTTGTCTCATTCATTGGATTTTTCTTTCTCTCTTTGTCCTTTTGGAGGGCATATGCCCAGTAGTGGGATCACTGGGTCCACAGGATGGAGCCTTCTGTCACTTTTCTCACCTAATTCTGGAATGATAACCCAAACCATTGCACCAATTCATGGCTCCACCAATAATCTGTTAGTTTCCTTGTCTTTTTCCAAATCTTCCCCCCAAACAACTATTTCCATCTCCATTTGGGTCACCTCTGCTCATTTTAGGGATCTGAGGGTTTTTTCAACTTGCATTTCTTTTATTTTTATGTTAGTGGAAACCGTTTGTCATTTGCCCATTTCTCGGGGAAGAGTCTTACTCAAATATGTATTTTAGTTTCACATGTCTTGGACATCAGATTCCTATCAGTGATATTTGATACAAAGCTGATTTCCCACTTTAAAGTTTCTCTTATTTTATTTGTATTGATTTTGCTTCAGCAAAAGGTGGGGGTTTTTGTTTTATATAATCAAAATAATCTATTTTGTTTATTGTGTCTTTTGTGACTGTTTGCCACTAATGGCTCTATTACATTTTTGGTTAAGAACATAGAGATGAGAGAGGCCCAATTTTTGTTTTCAAGGAGCTTCTAATAAAGCAGGGGAGGTTAGATAGGGACAAAGATATCTATAATACAAATGAGAATATGATAAATGCAGAGAGAGAAGCAAAGCCAGGTGCTTAGAAAGATGGGAAGCCAGGAGGATGAGCAAGGCTTCAGGGAAGGCTTTAAAGGACAGAGAGTCAGGGAGAGCTGATGACTTGAACCAATCTATAAGAGCAGAAAAGGGCCACAGGAGAGTCAATCAGGAGAGCTGAAGACGCTCATCATGGAGAAGAGTTGGAAAGGTGGGGGTAGATGACAGAGGTCTTTAAGGAACTAAAGAGGAAATAGATTTGCAGGATTGTAGATTTAGAATGAAAAGCCTGAGTCCAATACCCTTATTTTACAGATTAGGAAACTGAGACACAGGACGGGCTAGAGACTTGCCCAGGGTCATACAGCTAGGAAGTGTCTTGTAGGAGGTTTGAATTCAGGTCCTCTTGACTCTGTGCCCAGGACCCTACCCACTACCCCACACTGCTATTTGTTTTGCCTGGCTTCAGCGGGCAGAGCCAAGAGTAGGTAGAAATTGCAGGGACAGAGACATATCACAGACTCCAAATCAGGAACTGAACAAAAATGAAGAATTCCACCCCATTAAGGCTTCCCACAATTGGAATGGGCAGTCTTGTGTGTCCCTCAAGTAACAGGTGTTCTGGGTTAATTCTGGCCCTTCCCATAGCCTCCACTCATTTAAAGAGTAACTCAGGCCAGTCTTCTCTTCTTTTCCTACCCAGTGACGCCACTTCCAGCTTTTCCATCCACGCCCAGGTTTCTATCCCTAGCTCCCACTTTTGTTTACTGGTGGTGTTGTCTTCCTCTGTGAGATTGGAAGCATACTGAGGGCAGGGAATCTTTCTTTTTCATATCTGTAGCTCCAGAGTTCAGCAAATGCCTGGCATGTGGTCTGTGCTGAATAAATGTTTACTGATAGACTGGTTGGCTGACCACCTTCTAAGGATGTTGTCATGGGAAGTCCTTTTAAATATGCTTTGACCTCTGAAGTTCCTTCTGACACTGAGATTTGGGGAGGCTGCGCTGCTAGGACCCTGGGGGTACAGAGCGGCCAAGAAGGACCAGCTTTCTAAGTGTCAACCTTAACTCTCCACTTTCAAGGACAAAGATAGGAGACCCTATCAGTCTGCCATGGTTGGTTCATCTGAACCTGGTCTAAATGTGGAGACAAGGAAAGGAAACTGAAGGTAGCTAAGTGGTACATTTGATAAGAGTGTTGAGTCTAGAATTGAGAAGACCCAAGTTCAAATCTGGGTTCAGACACTCACTAGCTATGTGACTCTGGGCTAGTCACTTAACCCTTTTTGCCTCAGTTTCCTCATGTGTAAAAATGAGAATAATAATAATAGTCACCTCCCAGGGCTATTGTGAGGGACAAATGTGATCATATTTGTAAAGTGCTTTGCAAACTAATAAAATGTTAAGATATTTATTAATTTGTTAAAATAACATTTAGAAACCCATTACATGTTACCATAAAGCTATTTAACGAGAAATAACTACATTTTCAAAAAAAAAAAAAGAAATCATTGAGAAGACTGACATTGTTTTCCATTTTTTTCGAAGCCACTTTAATGTCTGGCTTCATCCATGAAGGCTGGATTCTCCTGTCTGCTTCTGCCTTCAATCTGTTGTGATGTATCATTTTGGTTGGAGTCTATGAAGAAAATCTGGCCTCACAGATTGGCAGCTGCAAAAAGGAGCAGTATTTTAATCCATAAATAATGTCTTAGTGCTACTGTGAAAATAATTTTGACTTCACAGAGCCTCTAGAAGGGTCTCAGGACCCCCCAGGTATTCTCAGACCACATTTATAGAACTACATAGTCTCTGAGGTCCATTTTAGCTCCAAATCTCTGATCCTCTGAGTACTTCTAGAAATAAGGGATACATCCCCTAGTAAAAGGGGAGAAATGCAAAGTTATACATAATGACTTTCTCAGCAATGCTGAACATAAGAAATAAAATGTCATTATAATTAGAAGCCTGGATTTTGATAATGACCCCATGAAAATGAGAATATTTAATTTCAATGCTTCTGTGAGCTAAGGAAAGAAAGAACATTTTTTTTTCTGGGATAGGTTTAGGGCTGGAAGAAACCTTGGGAGCAGGGATGTGTTAGCAAATGTCAAATAACTGGATTTCTGGAAAAGCTGGCAAGTTTAATCAGAATGATACTTTTTCCTATCACTTTCACCAGAACAATAAATCCAGCCCTGAATTGTAATGTTTGTTGATTTCTGATATCTATATGCTTACCTGGAAAATTTAACATTTGGCTAACTGGTATGAGAGGCCACCAGCCTGCCCCTTCCTGGATGTCACTCAGTTTAACCCCCTCACCTTACCAATGAATATGAGGCTCAGACACTTGCCCAGGATCACACAACTAGTAAGTGACAAAGCTGAGATTTGAACTCAGGTTCTCCTTATTCAAAACCTTCCTTCTGTCTGCTGTCTCATTCTTATTCAAATAATAGGGTTCTACTTCATTAAATTCCATGAAAATTATTTGGGGAAATAACATAGACAAGACCACAAGTCATGTCAAACCAAGTCAAGTCAAGCCAATCTAGTCCCACCCAATACCTACTCAACAGCACCCAGTAAAATGCATGTTCCTGGTATTATTTTATTTTTGTTTTTGTGTTTCCAGTAGCAAACACAGCACCTGGTAAACAGGAGGCACTTAATAAGTCAGCACTGTTTACTTGAATTGACTCAAAACATTGATTCAACATTCCCAAAATTTGAGACACTCAGCTAGTATCACCAGGGCAGCTGCCAGCACAGGTTCTTAGATCTGCTTTACTAGGAAAGATAACTGCTCCAGAGGACAACAATCTTTTTAATTACATTCATTAGTTCAGGGGAAAAGTCAGCACCCTGAACTTCGGAGAAAATCCAAACAAAGAAAATAGAGAAAATACAAGCAGAGAAATAAAGAACAACAGTCAGGGCTTCTAACTGTCTGAGAAATAAGCACAGATCAACAGACAGATCCAACTGTCTGACCAAGGCAATACATACAGAGTTACCAGAGAGAGAAGCACCAACATCTGGGTTTTTCAAAGCCAGGGGGCTCCTTAACAGCTACCCGGAGTCTCATCTGGTCAGATCACAAGAAGACTCTTCCAATGAGTGAGCCCCCAAACAAAATGCTAACCTCAGAGTATATATACCCTTTTTAGAGCCAGAGGGCATCACAACCCTCACAACTCAGTGCCTAATTAGAAATTAAGAAAAAGCCTTTCTACAAGCAAGCCTCCCCTAAGCAAGCTTCCCTCAATAGGCCCTACCTGAGGCCTATTAATGGGTGGGGAAGATCTTATATCCCATTAACATTACAGCTAGTCAAGTGGAACACAGGGCCCTGCCAACAATGAACTTACAACCCATTATGTTTCAAATAGCTGATCTTTTGGGTCTCAAAGGAAAACCTTTATAAAAAAAAAAAGCACCAAAAGTAAGTTCTTATTACTTAGCAACACAACCAGAGTCTCTATGTTTGAAACAGGCCTGTTATTTCTTCTCTAGTCTGAATAAATTGCATCTTCCATATACGTATTCCCATTTTTTCCCAAGTCATGGGGATGCTAATGCAAGTAGTGAAATACAAATTAATTTAAAAATGCTAATGAATTCACAGTTTTTTTCTGTGATCATATAAGTTCTCAGTCAATAGATGCTAATAGAATAACTTCTCTCATGTCACAGTTCAAGGAAATTTCAGAGGTTAAAAAAAGACTTCTTGACCTGAAAAGATTAGGAATTGCTGGTCTACATGGCTCCTAGGTGTCCTGGAAGACTTCAAACCTCATGAATGTTGGCTGAATGAACCTTAAATAAAACACAGGGAGCATCCTGGGAAAATATAATTTTTAAACTTCCTACTAAGTAGAGATTCTTGGATTGAACAAAAGAAATTCAGTTCTAGTAAGTTTTATTAATAGTCTCCTCCATTCATCCCCCCTCTCTGGGTGGGGACAGATTCAGCATCTCCTGATCACTAAGATGAGAGCCAAGCCAGCGTCAGAAAATGATGGGCTCATCTGGCCCATGGGGATGGTCCTTCCAGATTTCTGCCCATCCTCAGGCTAGGGCAGGTTGCTGTTGTCATTGCTGTGCTCCTTAGTGTTATTAATATTTATTGACCTGGACAGTTAACCAAACATTCACCTGTCTGACCTATTATCATCTGTTCCTGTTTCTCATTCCTACAGGAACTCCTTCATCGGGATACTGCCCTTCTCTTTCTCTTATTAAAACCACTCACAGAGTCACTTAATCACAGAACAGCAGTCAGAAGAGACCTCACAAGTCACGCAGTCTAACAGTACCTAAACAGGGGTCCCCTATACAACAGCCCCCGCAAGTGGCCATCCATCTTTGGCTTGGCCTCCAGTGAGGGAGAATCCACTCATTAGCTTTCAATCAATCAATCCCTAATATTTATTATATGTCTATTACATAGGTCACCAACTTCCTGGCTAGTTGTTTCTACTCTGGCCATGATCTCCATCAACTCCCTTCAAGAACCTTGGACTCTGCCCCTGGGTCCACTGGTTCTGAAAGCAGAGAGAAAAAAACATCTCAAAGTTAGGAAAATTGCATGCATATATAGATCCCTTCTGCATCTGTTTATCTATCCTCCATCTGTCTGAAACTGTCTATCTATCTATGGAACTCTTTGTCTATGCAGGTCAAAACCTTCTCTATAACTCTTAATCTTAGAGAATTGTTTCTTGCTAATAAATACAAAATATATGCAAAGTCTCTTCCCCACCAGTCTTGGAGGGTACTAGGATTACTGGAAGACACTGGCAGCTGGGGAAATCAGGAAAGGCTTCATATAGAAATTGGGGCTTGAGCTGAGCTTTGAAGGAAATTAGCAATGCTTAGAGGAGGGAGTGCTTTGCACATATGGCAGCTTGCTCTGACAGAGGCAGAGAGAGAGCTGCTGGAGAATGGAGAAGTCTGGAGAGGTAGGATTGGAGCCAGGAGAATGCATGAAGAGATATAATGTATACCAAAGTGGAAATGCTCTGCAGCAGGGGAGAAGCAGATGATGTAGTCCGGGCACCCCTGCCTGCTTGTTCCTCTCCAAAGGGACGGCTCGCTAACTCCAAACTTCCCTCACACTGGTAGATGTGACATTGTTCCCAGAGTGGGGGCTTTGTCATAGGTATGACCACTCAGGAGGTCCTATGGGGTAAGACTGATGTAGAGGAGATATACTACCACTCTCTGCCACTATCAATAGGCAATAAACTTTTATTAAGTATTTACTGTGTGCCAGGCATTGTGCTAAACACTGGGGATACCAAATATGAAAAAGGAAAGTCCTTGGCCTTGAGAAACTTATAAACAGCATACAAAAGGAACCCAAAGAAAGGGAGAGGTACCCAATAACAGCGCATGGGGGAGAAATCAGTCCCGAAGTAATGTAGCCAGGTGGGAAATGAGGAGACATCTACCCCAGGGCTCTCTCCTGTAGCCCTTGAACCCCCATCTATGTGCTTCCCATTTACACAATGACATCATGGACTCCTTAACATGGAACATTTACTAAACAAGAAGTCAAAAGCAACAATAATAAAAATATAATAGTCCATCCAGAAACCTGGTCACACCCTTTAACCAATGCACAGTATCTGGTGTGGGGAGAAAGAGTGGGAATATACTTAATAGTATATTGATTAATAGTAACCTGGTAGTGACAAGTGTATGAGCAGAGGAACACAAGTATATCTGGGACAACTACATGCTTCTGTGCCATAGGCGTGGACGTTAGTCATTTCTTTTTGGTTGTTTGTACCATATATCACCTGGCTGTCTTCTAAGCTGTCCCTGCTCAACCCAGGGACAAAGCCACCTCTCTGCTATTCTTGGGCTGCTGAGGTAGTGTTAAGCAAGCATACTCTTACAGTGAATCAGCAGTGCCCATGAGTCTAGAATTTATCATGGTAACCAGATCTATTCTCTATGGGCTATGAAGGGTTTTCCCTTCTCAAGCCACAAAGGGCAGTACTGGATAGTGCAAGCAAGGTCCTAAGAGCTTTCTTCTCTCTCAAGCTGTCAATAGTGATAGGACAATGAACTCTTTCCCCCAAATAGCACAGGATTCTGTATTCTCCAATCAGCTCTCAGTAAAACAACACCTTTTCTCCCAACAAGCACAACTTTCAGCAAAGCCTTTCTTTACACCTCTGAATCTCCTCAAGCCATAGCTGGACATAAAGGTCAACATGGGTATGCCTCTAAGGGATTTCCCAGTAGGGGGAGCTCGAGAGCAATAAGCCCAGCCACCTTGGCAGAGGAGTTTGCTTTCCTCAAATGAACTCAAAGCAGCTCCAAAGTTTCCTTCAGAGAACAGGAGCTGTCTGTCGAGCCTGTCTGGTGTCAGTCAGCTTTTCAGTCGACCCAGTCCAAACAACTGCCATTCTCTCCATACTCTGTCTACCCTTCCTGCTCTGAAGCTGGGCTTCTGTGTTTAGTCACTCACCTCTATTTTATGATGAGAAACTAAAAAACCAGATGATTCCCAACTGCCTTGATCTACCTCTCTTTTGGTTTTTCCCAAAGTTAAGAGATGTGGCATTTCTTAGGCGCAGCCTTCCAACACTGGAAGCAATCATACGCAGCTAAGCTGTACCATGGCCATCTTTACCTGGTGCTTTGCTTCCAGGTAAGCCCTCTAGCTAGAGTTCTTGAAGGGGGAGTTTCTCCTTGGCTCCCCAGAACTCTTAATCTCCTTTTCTCGTTCGAATGTCTTTTTTTCATGCCTCTTTTGAGAGTGTTTTACAGGCAGGTTGTAAAAGGCATTAAACGCCAAACAGAAGAGTTTACGCTCGATCCTAGAGGTAACAGGGCAATGTAATTCATTGAGAAGAGTGACACGGTCAGATCTTTGCTTTAGGAAAATCACTTTTTAGTTTTTATTAGTTTCATTAGGTTATTTTATTAGTCTTATGTTCACAAAATCCTAGGATTTGAGAGATAGAAAGGATTTTGGTGGCCACCTGTCCCTGCACAAGCATCCTCTCTGTATAAAGAGAAATTCCCTTGGCAATGACCTGTTGACACTAAGGATGATGAGGGGCAGGCATGGGCACTCAGGACTTGACTATCCTTAGAGGATTTGACCCATTTTGAAGCTGTTGTGCCTCCTGAGGGCCCATTGCTCCACTCCCTAAACACCTTGTTTGATTTGGGGCATTTTTATATGCTTACATGTTGTTCCCCCTCCCCCCCAAGAATGTAAGCTCCTTGAAGGCAGGCACAGTTTTTCTTCTTCATTTTATCACAGTGCTTAGCACAGCACCTGCCACACAGTAGGCACTCACTAAATATTTTTTGACTTGGACTGGACTTGTGATCTATAGTACTAGGATCCCCCCCCAACCCTCAGGCCCCCCGCAACCAAACTTGAGGGAAATATGGTAGTCTGGTGACTGAACTTACCGGTGTAAGTGGGGGTTGGGAAAGTGAGCCCAGGACATGTGCCATACTTGCAATTCCTATTCCCTAGGGTTGTTGTGAGGGGAAAAAATGTGCAAACCTCAAAGTGCTAGATAAACAAACAATTTTTCTTATTCTAAGAACTTTAAGTCCATTGGGCCCAGAATAATTCTTTTACAGGTAGATTTTTGTCAGTTTCTCCAGTTGTCTCCTTCTCTTTCCTGACTTGACTTTTAGTTCCTTGGTCCTTATTTACCAATTTTTTGGTGCTGTCTTAGTATTTGGCTTTTTATTGTGACATAAATTATTGACGATTCATTACCGCTGTGCTATATAGCCTGAGTGCCTGGCTGAGTCATAAAATTAGAATTTCTACTTAGCAGGGGATGAATTGCTGGAGTATATTACTTGTTCCTGAACCAAATCATAATTGAACTGGGCTTTTAGCTCTCTAATATGGCAGCTAACTGACCCAAGTCTTTGGAAGTTACAGTTTTTTCAGTATGAAAACTAGATGCTTAGCATTATTAATAACATGGTACCTTCAACAGCAAAAACCCCACAAGGCAGAAAGCTGCTGCCCAGCTATGTGACTGACTTTGATCACATAGTCATGTTATTACACAGAGCCTTGGTTTACTCATCTGGAAAACTGACTATTCGACTCATCAAGCATTGATAGCACCCATTAAGTGCCAGGAACTATGTTACATCTTGGGAATACAGAGATCCAATGAAGCAGTCCCTGCCTTCAGTGATTTTTACATTTTACTGGTTTATCTTCAATGATTTTCCATTTTACTGGATTCCCTCGAAGGTCCTTTAGGGCTGTCTGTTGCAGTTTCTATGACCCACTGCACTTAGCACATTTTGCCTGGGATTAGATTTCTGTTCACCTCTTAGCCTGCTATCCAATGATACTTGAGGGCAGAGATGGTACCATTTTCACCTAGCACAATTTCTCATAAGAAAGGAAGAAGCAGGGGTAGCTAAGTGGCACAATGAATAGAGCACTGGCCCTGGAGTTCAAATCTGGCCTCAAACACTTAACACTTATTAGCCATGTAACCTTGGGCAAGTCACTTAACTCCAATTGCCCTGCCCTCCAAAAAGCAAAAAAAAAAAAAAAAAGAAAAAAAAAAAGAAGGAAGCAAGGAAGCATCTACTAAACCACTAACTATGTGCTAGGTTCTATGTTAAGCACCCTAAGAGGGAGATGCCATTATTGCCCCCATTTTACAGTTGAGGAAAGGGAGGCAGGCATCAGGGAAGTGACTTATCCAGGGTCATATAATTAGTAAATGTCTGAGATCAGATTTGAGTGGGAACTGTAGATGAGGTCTTTGGACTTAAAAGGACAGAGAGAACATGACATACCTGCATCTCTCAGCCAGTGAAAACAGGAACCAGAAGCCTTCAAGTCAGTGAGAGATATCAAAATGGCGGAGGTGGCTCTCCTTGCCAGGACCTGCCACTGAGTTCATCTGCTCTTGTCTAAGAGTGATGAGCCCGAGTGCAGTATGGCTCAGTCAGAGGTCTAGCCACCAAGATAACGAAAGGAAAAGAGCCTCTTCTCAAGCCCTGAGTCTTCATTTCATAATCAGCCCAACTGGGTGGGCCACTCAAACACCACTTGAAAATGGGTGTGGTGCCTGCACTTCTCTGACCACTCACAGGCAGTCCAACCTGTGTCATTCCTAGAACTCATGGGTAAAAAGAGACTTCTATACTTTCTGGAAACTTCCTGAGTCTCAGAGAGACTGTGGGTTAGATGCTTTATTATGTATTATTTTATTTTGTTCCTATGCCAACAGTAAAACACTGTGTGGAGTTTACGATGCTTAGTTTTTTCCTTTGGGAAATGGCTACATTATGTCAAAATTTATGGCTAGGCAGTAGTGAATGAATGACTGAATGAATGAATGAAGTGAGTATTTAATGAGTGCTTCCCAGGGCCAAGTACTGTGCTGACACTGGGGATACAAATCATGACAGTCCCTGGCCTTGAGAAGTTTACATTCTGACAGGATAATGTAAGACAGTGAGAGGCAGACTCAAAGTAGAGGGAGGAGATGGGCTCTCTGGTAGGATGGAGACATGGAGATGATTCTGATGAAGTAAATCCATGATAATCATGCCCCTTCTACAGATGAGTTTGCATAGCCAGAGAGAGGCAGAACTAAGGTATGGAAGGTGTCTGTTCTCTGACAACTATGGAGAGCCTGGCATTTTAAGTAAATAAACAAATAAAGCATTTAAGTGCTCACTTTGTTCAAAACTCTAGGGATATCAACACAGGAATGGGATGGTCCCCTGCTCTCAAGGGTCCCCCATTCTAGAGAAGATGGGGAACACTTCAGCTGCAAGGCAGATGGAAAAGTCCCATGGTATTCAGGGTCCAGATGTTAATGCCTCTTCCTTAAAGTCATTTCCACTGATAAAATCCTATCGGTTTCTGCTATTGAACAGGTACTGACAGGGTCGAGGACTTGGGCGGCAAGCATTTTCTTTTCCAGGTTTTCAGTGGCTGAGGTTGTAGCAGCTGGAGAGTCCCTGTTGCCAGGCTTCATCTCCACAGGGGTGCTCCCCAGGATATGACTGAACATTGGGCTGGAAACGTGGCTATTACCAAAGGTCTCAGTCTGAGGGCAGGTGTGATGGTTTTACTTGCCCGAGCACATGCTGCCTCCCGCCTCTCCCCCAGGGTGCCTTTGGCTTCATCCAGGCTGGTCTGCCTTCCCCGTGGGGGGCACGTGGTTGGCTGTTTGTGAGGATGGCCCTTTATCTCCTGGATCTGCTTTCCTATTTGGTGTCTGTGAGGGCTGAGCTGGAACCAAGATTCCCAGGACCACGGGCCTCTCTGTCTGTTGGTACCTGTCAGCCATCTTTGGTTGGTGGTAGTGACAGGGAAGGTGGGCCCTCTAACGCCTCTTCTCACAGGAGTGAAAAGCACCCAAATCTCTAGGATGAACGTATTCAGGACAAGCACTTCCTGATCAGTAGATCAGGTGAGTGGCTAAAATGTTCAAATTCGCACCAAGCTAGCTTGCACATTGGACAACAGAGTCAGAACCCAGAATGTCCTGACAGGCCATAACATCAGGCTGAATCAAATAAGGTACAACTTAGTAGGAATAAATGTAAATTCTTAAATTTTAGTTCAAGAAATCCTCCCCCAATCCTTCCAAATGGAGATGACATCACCCTGGTCTGATCTCCTAGTGCACTTTATGCTCCTCCCAAATTTATTAGCTCCTAGTTAATATTTATCTAGAACACATGTCCTGTCGCCTCCTGGTGGAGGTGACTCCTTAAACTCCTTGAATGCCTTACCCTGTTGCCCTAAATACAGGCTAGTTTCTTAAAATAAGGTGCTCGAAAGGAAAAGAATTTGTAGAAATTCAGTGAAAAATAATACTGGTTTCTTGGTGTTCTAAAGTTTTACTTACATGAGATTTGGGGGAAATGTGCAGTCTACATTTAGTCTAAATACAGTTGCTATCTTTTTCATGACCTCTTCTGGTTTCTAGCATGATGTCCTAAATGTTAACCAATCAATCGGCATTTGGTTTTTAATTTTTAAATATTTAAAAATAAATTTATCTATTTAAAATGAATTTATAATCCTCACCTCCCACTCTCCATCCATCACTGAATAAAAACAATTCCCCCACCCAATGAAACTCTCCTTGTAAATGTGCAGAGTAAACAAATGCCCACAGTGGCCATGCCCAAGAGTATCTTTCTGCATTTTTAGTTCTTCAATTCTGGCAGCAGGTGAGCGGTACGTGTCAGTTTCTCAACAATCATTTATTAAATGTCTTTCATGTGCCAGGCACTGTGACCTGGATTGGGAACACAAAGACTAAAGGGAAACAGGCCCTGCCTTCAAGGAGCTTATATTCTATTATGCACCTATATAGGTGAACCCCCTATTTCTAGCCAAGCATAGGACATTTGTATGAGACTCTCCTGATTGTTCAGGAGAAAACTGATACAACATGATGTGTTTGTGGGAGGTGCGGGGTTGATATGAGAGCTTTGGAGAGGAGAATTTTTCAATTTTCTTCATGCTGTCTTTAAGAGGAAAGACTTTCTTATGGGAGGGAGAGAGAGAGAGAGAGAGAGAGAGAGAGAGAGAGAGAGA
>NW_027185850.1:7735470-7750591 GCF_028583685.1 Petaurus breviceps papuanus | reverse complement strand
GAGAGAGAGAGAGAGAGAGAGAGAGAGAGAGAGAGAGAGATTTTGGAAGGTAAGCTGAGGAAGAAGAACATTCCAGACATGGGAGACAGCCCTTTCACAAGGCGTGGAGATGGATGACAGAGAAAACAGTAAAAAAGTTATTGTCACTGAATGGTAAAGTACACGAAGGAGAGTCATATACAATAAAACTGGAAACGGAGAATGGCAAGAGTTCAGCACTGGGTCAGATGAGTCATCAGAAGCCAATGGACTTATGGGTGGGGATGTGACTCTCTGGCGAGGCTGGCTAGCAGCGGGGAGGATGTGAGCTGGGAAACCAGTTAGGAGTCCAGGTGAGGAAGAGCGATGAGGGCCAGAGCCAGAGCACAGACCAGGGGATGGAGGCGAGAGATGTCGTGCAGGTGGAAATAACTGGTTGGTCCTGGAAGCTGACAGGACATATAAAGTAACTGGGGATGAGACCGATGGAAGCAGGGCTATCTGGAAGAGAGTTGAGTTTGTGGAGAAAGATGGTGAGTTGTTTGGGGTACATTGAGTTTCGAGATGACATTGTGTTACAGTGGATAGACCTGGAGTCAGGAGGATCTGGGTTTGAATCCAACCTCAGATACAAGCTATGTGGCACTGCTTAAGGAAACGTTCCTCAAACTCCATTTGTAATGAAAATGGGAATGACGTTGCTCTCACAGGATTGCTGGTGAGTTAGAAAGTCCTCTGAACAATCAAAGGTGATGCAGAAGCACCAGCCGGCAGGGCAGAGTAGTCAGTCAGCCTGGCCGGGTGCCTGCTTCCCTCTGCGGGGGAGGGAGGCTCCAGCGAGCTAGCGGGCACGGGTGTCACACCTTGCTAAGCCCTCCACGTGGGAAGGCGGGCATGTTATTATTTTTAGAATGCCGAGTCCATTGTCTCCGGCCCAGGAACAGAATATTCTGAGAGATGAGCTCTCCTGCGTCAGCCAGGCGTCTTTGTCTCCTTTCATTACACCAGATCCATTGCCGCCCTGGCCTTCCATTCAAGGGATACAGAGAAAGATGCTTCTGGGGACCAGTTGTTCTTGGAAGAGGGGCCAGCTTTAGCAGCTGGATGAATGGAGAGCCGAGGACAGGCCTGCGTCAGAGATAGCCTCATCCCTAATTAAGGGGTTACCATGTTTACGGGGAGATGTATGTCTTTGTAAAGCTGCTCTCAGAAATGGCCAGAATAGTTGGTGGGGGCAGGAGACCCTAGATGGGTGAGGCCTGGCAGCTGGGGACTGGCTCATTTCAAAGGTCAGACAATACTGGACATTGCCAGACAGTCCAGGGATCTCCAGCCTCCCATCTCCATTTGCACTTACTCCATCATGGCCAAAGGGACACACTTCAATGTGGGGAATTGAAAAAATTCAGAAGCAATCCTCTTTCCAATCTATTTATCTATCTCCTTCTCTCTTGCTCACTCCTGGCTTCCTGGGGCCATTCCTAGAAGCTCTCAATCCCCTGCAATCCCAGCATCAATGTTAGTAACTGATGTATTAGGCTTTGCACATAGGCCATAAGCTGCTGAATAGATTTCGAAAGTGGTTGAAATGGAACTGCCACATATGTATGAGAGCCAGGAAGGGGCTGTCAAACCAAGCCCCTCCTGCCAGACAGTCCCTGTGATAATTGGGAGTAAATGAAGACTTGCAGGAGGTGGAAGCCTGGGGGAGGGGAGCCGGGGATATTTGGTATTCATGCCCTGTCCAACAGCTCAGGTCCTAAACCAAAGCTATTGACAGCTGTCAAAGAGGCAGAAATGGACAAGAGCCACTGTGAAATCCCAGCTGCAGCCCTGGGCCCCGGGCTTTCAGATGGAGCCGGAGAGCAGGATCAAGGAGCCGAGAAGCCCTCCTGGACCGAGCTCCCACTCTGAACTGCTGAAAAGCAGGGCAGAAAACCTCAGGCTAGCAGTGTGTGAGTCTGTGTATGTGTGTGTGTGTGTGTGTGAATGTGAGTGTGTGTGAATGTGAGTGTGTGTATGAGTGTGTGTGTGAATGTGAGTGTGTGTGTATGAGTGTATATGAGTGTGAATGTGTGTCTGTGTGTGCATGTGTGTGTGTATGTATCTGTATATGTGTGTGTGAATGTGTGTGTATGAGTGTGTGTGTGAGAAGAAGGGGGTCAGGATCAAGGTCCCCAAGGACCTTGTTTACTATGGGGGATAAGGACAGACACATACATATGCCCAATGTACATACTGGGCAAATACAAAATAATGGGGTACAGCTGAGGACACCCACAAAAGGAGGGTGGAATCAGGAAAGCTTCCTGGGGGAGGCAGCAGCTGAGCTGTGCTTGAAAGGTAGCTAGGGGAAGGAAGGAAGCCAGCATTCATCAGCATGGCCTGTGTGCCAAGCTCTGTGCTAAGCACTGAGGAAACAAAGGTAAAAAGCTCAGTGACTTCCCTCAAGGATCTCATACTCTACTGGCAGAGACAAGAGACAAAAAAATGTCTTCCCCCTACGAAGTCTGTGGGGTGTCCCAAAAGTCTTGGTGCAGTCTGTTAGCTTGAATCAGTCGTGCTCTAAGCTTATCACAGCACTAGAACTTTTTGGGGTGCTTGGGAGGCAGGAACCTCGGAGGGAAAGCACTGGCAGGGAAGCGAGTTAGGGATTTTATTAGAGGCTTGACAAAGGCCAGAGGAGTGAGGAAGAAGGGAGAACATTCCAGAACGTGGGGGACAGCCAGAGAAAACGGCAGGAAGGAGTCAGGAGACAGGGGCAGGCTGGGAGGAACAGCAGCTCTTTGGGCCCCATGGCCCTGGCTGATCTGCTGGCACATGAGGGGAGGAGGGGGGGGCAGGGCACCATGCCTGTGATGTCAGTGACCTGAGGAGCTCCCAGGGAGGGAAGTCCCTCCACAGGAGCAGGGGGCAGTTGCTTTGCCAGGGGTCCCAGAAGGGGCAAGACCCTGTCAGGGGCACAACTTGAACCCAGGCATCCTGGTGTCTGATGCCAGCTCTCTGTCCCCTTGAAATGTCGCCTCTGATACTGTGCGTTCTCCTGTCAGATTCTTTAGAAGCCCAGGGACACAGCCGCATCGAGACGAGACGTGGCAGCAGGATTCCATGAATACAAATCACTGTCAAATGTGAGTGGTACAGGCTGGTTGTCCTGGGGCCTCTTCACTCCCGGAGGAGAGGGAGGCATCTGGACGGTGTGGGAAGTCTGGGTGCAGCCTCCTGCAGCACAGCCAACCCTGCCTTTACCTGGTGTAGGGAATGGAGCCCAGGAAGACCCCCAACGCTCACTAGCTCTGTGACTAGGGACAAGTCACCTCATCTCTGCCTGCAGAACGCAGGCCATGACCTCTAAGCTTCCTTCTACCCTAAACCTGCGCTCCTGTGTTCCTCAGCTGACCTCATACTGACCGGGGCATTCACAGGCATCTGGAAGGGAGGGGAGCATCACTTATTAACACCTGTATGTGCCAGGGTCACCACAACCCTGGGAGGAAGGGCCTCCTCTTAGGTTTAGAGACTTGCCCAGGGTCACACAACTAGTGTCCAAGGCCGGATTTGAGCTCAGGTCTCCTTGACTGCAGGCCCAGTACTCTCCCCTCTTTGGGACACCTTGCTGGAGTTTGTTTACCACAGACGGCTGCGTCTGTAAAAGCTTTAAACTCTGCTTTCTAGCGTAAAACCTCCCAGGCCCTGAGAGCGATAGCTGTTGTCTGAATAGAGCTGACTGCCTGAGTCAGCCTCACTCCCCCAAAGCTGGGCCCTAGGGTGCCAGTGAGGCCTGTATGTGCGTCATCTTAGGGCCCTGTGTGAGTGACTGCTGCAAGCTACCAAGAATCCCTTATCTGGAACCAGATAACCAATTAATAAGCATTTACTAAGGCCTTATCTCAAACAAGATAATTAATTAGTAAATATTTACTATGTCCCTGGGCAGCGAGGTGGCACAGGATAGAGCGCTGGGCCTGCAGGAAAGGAGGATCATCTTCAAGAGCTCAGATCTGGCCTCAGACACTTCCTAGCCGTGTGACCCTGGACAGGTCACCTAACTCTGCCTCAGTTACTTATCTGTAAAAATGAGCTGGAGAAGGAAATGGCAAAGCACTTGAGCATCTGTGCCAAGAAAACCCCAAACAAGGTCATGGAGAGCCAGGACTGAACAACAGCTGTGTCAAGCTAATCTATATTTTTGGATTGATTGACTGATTGATTGAACACCACAGATACCACAAAAAAAAAAAAAAGAGAGAGGCAAGATAACCCTGCCCTGAAGGAGCAGAAATCTGGTGATAGATAAGGTCTGTGAAGCACTAACCTAGCCCCCTGGCCCTCCCACGTTTGCTTCCTGTTCTGCTGTGGTGGAGGCTTTCTTGGCTGGCCTGGAATTCTCAGCACCTCAGTCACGATCACACTGGGAGAGGATCCGGGCATTTGAGCCAGAAGGGCCTCAGGCACCATCTCTCCCAAACTCCTCATTTTACAGATATGGAGAGTGACCTGCTTGAGGTCATGTGGGGAGCAAACAGCAGACTTGGGATTTGAACCCTGCTTCCCCTCCTGGGGCTGCCTGGCCAGGAATCATCTGTAGGGGGAGTGAGGCAGCTTCAGCATTTCCTATCTGTGGCTGGCCTGCCAGTAAGACGGTAGTTATCAGTCAGCTTCTCTGCTGTTGGGCACCTAATGTAATAAATACCTGTTGAATTGAATTGCCTGGAAGACAGAAATTAATTGCAGAACCATTTCCACCAGGCCCCTTTTCTTTCCCATGGGCGAGCTGACAGACTGGCTTGGTTCTTCTGTCCAATTACATTGCTCTGGGTAGCCTAAATTACAAATGTCCTTTGATTTACAGGAAAGCTACCTTGAGCCGATAAAGTGCTTTTGTACCTTCTAGAGAGCCTTCATGTCTGTGATCTCACTGCCAACCTGGGACAACTATGTGGACAGGGCAGGGCCCCAATTCTTTGTCCTCTTTTTCAGATGAGGAAACAGTTCCTGAGAGGTTAAATGATTTACCCAAAAGCTCACGTAGAGAGCGACAGAGCCTCAGTCAGTCTCTTGACTTACTCATTGCATCATGAAAATGTCATCTTCCAACTTTTTGGAGAGATGGTGATGAATTTACTGGGGGTAGAAGGTAGAGGTGGGCAGCTGAGACTGAGAATGAGAGCCTCGAACACTGATCTCCCAGAAGGCTGTGTGTGGGCTCCACCGCATGACCCAAGGACATTCAGGTTTTGTAGGACGCCTCCTTGGGAGAGAAGTGTTGACACAGCTTAGGCTCAGTGTGATATTCAGGGAGCAGGGGGTGTGGAAGACAAGAGAGATTGGGTCCTGGTATTGCCTCCAGACCATGATGATGGAAGCAGGAACTGTGGCCCAGGTTTCCATATTCTCGTTGCCACACACTAAGAAGACTGCCAGGAAGGAACCTAGCAGAGCCTGCTTCTCAGTCTGGTTCCTAACACCCTTCTGTGAGGGGCCTGGTATGACCCTCTCACTGTGCTGTGGGACCGAGGGAGTTAATCATCTGGTGTTCCTGAGAGACACTGAAGGGGTGGGCAGCCCACCTGGGAATGAGGGCCAAGAATGCGGAATACCGGATCCAATTCCTTACTTAACTCAGCCGTCCTGTTTGGTTATTGGCCCATCACTCTGATTTCATAAATTGCTTTGGTCTGGCCCAAAGTCAGTTGGATGGGGGCTCAGAGCTGTGAATCCAAATAGGCAATAGCCCAAAGAAATAATACCACAAACCGGTGAGCAACCGGATGAGGTGCCAGAGGTGGGTGGGGGTTCGGGACTGAGTTACGCTATTTAATCTGAGGGCTCCTTAGTATTTGAATCATATAACCACCAACAGCAGAGTGAACTTAGAAGACATTTAATTTCTCTAGGCCTCGGTTTCTCCATTGATAAAATAAAGGCATTGATCTTGTCCTCTACATAGAGAATAACGTAGTAATTACATAAAATAATATAATGACATAATGATAAAATAGAATAATATAGCACATAATAACGAAACATAATAATAACATGAAATGTTATTATTCTGTGATTACCACACCGATAATTAAATTCCAGTTTCCATAAAGCACCATTCTCATAGAATCATAGACTTAGAATTTTAAAGAAAAGGCCTCAAAAGTCTAGTTCAGGCCACACCTAAGTAAGGAGCTTTTCTGAAGCATCACTGACAAGGGATCATTTGCCTTTTCCTTGGAGGACTACTGACTACCTGCTGGGGCGCCCATAATAGTTCTAGACATATCTAATTATTAGAAAATTCTGAATGGGAAAAAATCTTTCTCAGATGTTGATAGCTTATAATTCTTTTGAGAAATGTTTATTTCCTTTGACTAATCTATTAGGGAATGGCTTTTGGAGATAGAGATAGACATATAGATGGAGAGAGATAGATAATAGACTGATGGAAGTAAGGGGAGATAGATGGATGGAGGGATGGATAGATGATAAATATTTATGTACTACACATTATATATGTCTATGCATATAAAATCTTAGTTGTTCATATAACTTGGCTTCTAAACAATTCTCAAAAGACTCATAAGCTATCAAACACAGGAAAGAATTTTCCAAATCACTAATAACAAGAGAAATTTACATCAAAACAACCCTGATGTTTAACCCCATGTCTAACAAATGGGCAAAGAGGAGAAAAGATGAGAATCAGTCAGTGTTGGGGAAGGTGTCTGAGGACAGGTGCTAGTATCTGGCTAGAGGAGCTGTGAAGGACTGTGATCATTTTGGAAAGCAGTATGGAATCATGCAAATAAAGTGTCTAAAATGTCTACACTCTCTGATATTCCATTCCTAGTCCTCTGCTCCAAGGAGGTTAAGAATGAAGTCCCCATATCCACCGAAGTATGTCTAACAGCCCTTTTGTGGTAAAAAGGGCATGGAAATAAAGTTGCTGCCCACTGACTGGGGCATGGTCAAAGACCCGGGGTAATGCACATTAATGAAATATTACTGTGATGCAAGCATGGCGAGCCTGATAAAGACAGAGAAGTGTGAAGAGTTCTATGAACTGATACAGACAGAAACCAGAGGCAAGAAAACAAGATACACATTGACTGTAATAATGTAAATGGAAACCTAAAGTGTAAAACATTCAAAAGTGAATATTTCATAATTACAAAGAAAAAAGCATGACCCCAAAGAAGAAATATGATAAGATACTGCCCCCCAAACTCTGCAGAGGAGAAAGGTCCACAAGTGTGAAATATCACTCATATCTTCAGACTTTTTGACACATTGATTAATGTTCCTGATTTTTTTCTTGTCTTCCTTTTTTTGGTTTCTAAAACATTTTCTGTTCTCTGGAAGAGGGGAGGGGAAGGACAATGGGAGAAATATAAGCAATATTTAAAAAGATACTTTAAAATTTTGCCTTCCTTCATACTTAGCACAGTGCTGGGTACATCCCAGGTGTTTAATAAAGGCTTGATGACTGACAGCAGCTCGAGTCTCCTCTCTCTGACTTCCACCCAGGTTCTGCCCTCTGGGGCCAAGTCTAATAGCCCAGTGCTTGGCATATAGTAAGCACTTCATAAATGCTCTAATTCAATCAAATCTATTGTATTGAGTTGTCATGGAGCTCAAATGAAATAATCTCTATAATAAAAAGGGCTCTAGAAACACCACTCATTGGTTTGGGATTTTTTCCCCAGAAGGGGCCATGAGCTGTATGTAAACACCAGGTTACAGACACCTCCCCAAAGTTCCAAGGGGCCATGGACTATATGTAAGCAGCAAGTTACAGTCCCCCAAAGTTCCAAGGGCCATGAGCTGTGTGTAAACACCAGGTTACAGACACCTCCCCAAAGTTCCAAGGGCCATGGACTATATGTAAGCAGCAAGTTACAGTCCCCCAAAGTTCCAAGGGCCATGAGCTGTGTGTAAACACCAGGTTATAGCCCTCCTGTGCCCCACCCCATGCCTGGCCTTCCCTTGGGAGCTGACTGCTCTAAGCCAGCTTTTGCTAACCAGCTCCATCTGCAAGCCCCAGAAGCATGTACCATGAAGGACTCTTTCACTCTGGCATTTCTGCTTGGATGACTTATTCTTTTTCTTTTATTCCCTGCACAACTTGGCTTTTCTGCCTTGAAACTCGGCCTCCCTCCCTTTTCTGTCTCCTCTGGGACAAGAGGGCTACATTTCCCTGCATGAGTGGTAATGTATTCTGCGCCCCGTGGCTCCCTACTCAGTCTGCTCTCTCATAATTAGCTCCAATTGTGTCCAGAGTCAAAAGCAGACCCCCTCGCTTATAATCCAGGCTCTCCTGACTGTTTTAACCTCCTGGATTTTAACCCAGGATAAGAAATGTGCAAAGCAATGGTCGTGGAGGGAAGAAAGCTGGGTTCTAGTCTTAGGACTGGGGAGGAGTGGGGATGGATACAGGGCTGCATTTGGAGTCAGCAGGGTTTGAAATGACACCCCTTACACCAGTGAATGGGGCAAGGAATGTAAGTGTGAAACTAGAGTGGGGCCAGGGGCTACTCCCAGCCAGAAGTCTATGACGCAACATCAGAACCCAACTGATCAGTGGTATGACCTAGGACAAAGGACTTCAACTCTCTGGACCTCTGTTTTCTTAGGCGGGAAAGTGTGAGGGTTGACTTCTTCACCTGAAGTCCACTAATTTGTATTTTTAAAAAATTCTTTACTATATCTCGATATTTTTTGTTTATGCATTCAAAAGCCATTCCTAGTGAGAAGGTATGCAAGGCTTCAGCGACCTGCCAGGATACCACAAAGGTTAAGAACCCTGGGCCTAGATGGTGCTTCAGGGCCCTGCCAGTGGGAAAATGCAATTCAGCTCTGCAGGAGGTATTAGGAAGCTACCATTGGCAAAGCTGTGTTGCTGGACACTGAGGAGACAAAGACCTCCCCTTCTCCCCTGCCCCCCCCAAATAAAGAGAGGGTCTTTTCTCTCAAAAAGCTTACACATAAGGAGCGTGACATTCAATATTCAAATAAATAACACAGAAACAATGGAGTAGAATGCTGGAAAGGGGTGGGGTGGACTTGAGAAGCTTCATGGAGGAAGGAGCATCTGGCTTGAGGTGGGAAAGAAAACTAGGCTTCTGGGAGATTAGCTATGAGAAGGGAACCCATTTCATGCACACACTGAGGTGGTCTGCATCTGGGGAAAGCAAATGTCCAGTCTGGTTGGAACATAACTTCCTTGAAGCTGCCATGCTTAGCGTAAGGGGGTGTGCCTGAGTAAATTAATTACATGATTCCATCCCACTTCAAGCAAGTGAAAACCCATCTCCATGTTCACTAGGTGTGGCCAAAGCCCGGACACTTCTCCAGTGCTGAAGGAACTCTGTTCAGATTGGCTAAGGGGCTTGGTCATGCCCTCCTGGGCCTATATAAAAACACTGAACTAATGAGGATGAGAGATTCCAAGGATCTGAAAGGTGGGTAGGTGAATTTGAGCCAGAGGCCTGAGAATCAGCCTCCTTCCATGTTCCTACTGACTGGAGGAGGACCATGAGTGAGCTTCGGAGGACATCAGGATCTGACTTTCTTCTTTAAGACACTGCAAAGGAGTCCAGCCCAAAAGATACATCATATCTAAGGGGACTGGTGTATACAGCACTCCAGCAAAAGGCCTTTCAGGAGCTCAGATAACATTTTGCTGCATGAGCTAAGAAAAGCCCACTTTTTTCTTCCTCGACTCTGCCATACTTGCGGGAAAGTATCTCAAAGACTTTTTTTTTCCCAGGGTGGTGGCGGAATGTTTTATTATAACTATACCACCAGAGCAAATTCTCTTTTCTAAAAGCTGATGAAGTCTGGCTGGCTAATTGATACCACTGATTAATCACTGGAGTGAAACATACAGGTAGGGGCTAGTTAGCAGAGCTTTAGAAAAACATAGTCCAGCCCCTCCAAGTCACTCCTAGAACCCTGACGCTGAATGCAGCAGTACCCTGTTCCACCTTCTCCATTCCCCAACCATCTTCTCCTTAGGACATCACCTGTTATTACACGGTGGAGTTGGGAGAGTAAGTCCAGAGAATGTGCTGTATGTACAATTATGTTACCCTGCGGAAAATCTATTATTTAGTCATGTTTGCCTCTGATTCTCTCCTTTTAATGAGTTGCAACTAGCAATGTTTGTACCAGGGGCCATCAGGATGGTGAAAGATCTTCTCTTGGGGAGGGACCTGGGAGGTCTAAGCAAGCCCTGGTGCACCCCAAGATTTCAGTGGGGTTCAAAATCCATCAATTGTGGGGGGAAGTGCCTGGCTATCCTTGGGACTGGCACTGGGTTGAGAAGGAAGGGTGTCATGGGAAGGGTGGGCAGGGAAACAAGTGCTCCAGGAAAGTCCTTTTGGCAATCATTAAATTTCCCATTCTGGGGCAAAGCGCTGTCTGCCCCACCCTGATTGCACCCCCAGTGACATCCAGGATTCTTTGAGGAAGAAATCTCCTGTTAGAAAGTCTGTCTTTCTGTAGGTCTTCAATCAGGGAGAGGTAATCTATAAAAAGTGAGATGCCGAGTTGATAAGCTAGGCTCAGAGAGAAGTACATATCCACCAGCGGTTCCCCCACCACCCACAGAGCACCAGTGACAGATTCTTCTGAGAGGAAGAAGATGCAAAGAGTGTCTTGGTGGGAGAGTTAACCCACAGGAGGATTTGGACCTCAGTGGGAATCACTTTCATGAGCTTGTTTTCCTCCCAGTTGAGGACATCTGACCAGGGAGGAAATGGAGTTTTGATTGGAAAGCAGGAGGGTCCCCAGGATGAGAGAGTGGAGCTCAAGAAATCGGCAGAGAGAAATCAGGGTTTGCAGACAGGCAGAGGGCTGGCTGTGGGCACCCCCATTGGGCAAGGGAGTGTGGAAAAGCAAACCTCACCTGGACCCCGGAGGCATGGGAGCATACCAGGGGACAGCTGGTCAGTGTCCTCTAGGGCCTAGGCCTGTAGCTAATGCTGGATTAACAGGAAGGTACCCTGATTCAAATCCTATTCCAAATGTTTACTAGCAGGGCAACAACTAAGCAAGTGACTTAATCCATTTGGGCCTCATTTTCCCCATCTGCAAAATTACAGCAATACTATCCATAGTAATGGGGGCAAATGGGGGGCATGGTGGATAGAGTTTTGGGCCTGGAGCCAGGAAGACCTGAGTTCAAGTCTGACCTCAGACATAATTATATGACCCTGGGCAAGTCGCTCCCATTTTCCTCAGTTTTCTCATCTGTAAAATGGGCTGGAGAAGAAATGGCAAACCACTCCAGTATCTTTGCCAAGAAAACCCCAAATGGGGTCCCAGAGAGTCAGGACGGAAATGACTGAACGATATCCAGAGTAATGACAAATCCTGTCTCTGACACAATCTAGCCTTGTGATCATGCCAGTTCTTGCGCTTCAGGCAAGTCTGGGGATAAGAGTCATGTTGGCAGAGGGACTTTTCCTCACAGGGGGTACCTTACACTAAAGAAATTATAGAAAAAAAAGAAATTATAGGAAGAGTTTAAAAAAATACCCCTATCCTCAGGTTGTAGCAAGGCACAAAGTACATAATGTATATAAATCCTCTATAAATTCAGTGCTTATGAATGTCCATTGATGAAAAGTCCTTCTCCCCTCCCGACACTCACTGCTCTCCCAGGACCCAATCTGCAATGCCATTTAATTCCATAAGATTTCTCTGAGCAGAGATGCTGAAGATAAGCTTTCTGTTTGTGCTGGACTTTATAAAGCATCTAATGCTCCTGGCAATGTGCACAGTGGCTCGTGAATCACTGCATCTGAGCTCCACAAGAACCCTGGGAGGGAGTTGTTCCCATTTCACAGATGAAGAAACAGAGGCAGGCAGTTGTGAAGTGACTCGTCCAGGGCTACACAGTCAGTATTGGAAGTGGGTCTTCCTCATTCCAAGCTGAGATGGCTATCCTCTGAAATTCAGAGCAATAAAGGGACTTCACAGAGGCGACGCACTGATTGGTGGTGGGGCCCAGTCAGCTGGGCTGGGTATTACGGGGATATAAAGGAATCCTCAGAAATGATCTCATTGCTCTGGGACCTAATGATGCCGGCAGTGTAGACACAGTGTGGCAAACAAGGAGAGGACAATGTTTATATTCTGTAGTTGTGAATCAAGGTGTTAGGCAGACGTTGTCTCCTGTCTCTGTCCCTGCTTCGCTCTCCAGAGGCCATGACCTTCTCTCTTCAGACCTCCCAGACTTCTGAAGTCAGAGGGTACCATAATATAGCCTTGATAGAGTCAGCCATTTTTCAGTTGTGTCTGGCTCTCTGTGACCCCATGTGGGGTTTTCTTTGAAAAGATACTGAATGGTTTGCCATTCCCTTTTCCAACTCATTTGAGAGATGAGGGAACTGAGGCAGAGTTAAGTGACTTGCCAAGGGTCATGCAGGTAGTAAATGCCTAAGGTTGACTTTGAACGCAGGAAGCTGATTCTTCCTGACTCCGGGCCCGGAGCTCTATGTATCAAACTCCAGGCTGCCCAACACAGCTGGTACCTGGACAAAAACCTGCCCTTCCCCCATTAACAAGACCTCCAGGGAGACTTGAAATGCTTCCCAAAGGAGCCCAGTCTTTTTTTTTTTTTGGAGGGGGTATGGGCAGGGCAATTGGGGTTAAGTGACTTGCCCAAGGTCACACCGTGTCTGAGGCTGAATGTGAACTCAGGTCCTCCTGATTCCAGGGCCAGTGCTCTATTTACTGCAACACCTAGTTGCCCCAAAGGTATTTTCTTTTTTTGCAGCCCATTCTTCTTTGGGATAGATCTCATGGTTGAGAAATTATTCCCACCTCAGGTTCCCATCATCATTCCTTGCTTGGCTAAGCCCTCTTCCACATGCCAGAAGACAGTCATCTCCCATACCCTCTTGATCTCAGGGCTAAATATTCCCAATTCCCCTCCTGTCCTGGTCACCTCCCTCTGGACATGCTCCAGGCCATCCAGCCTTCTTCAATTAAGTTGCCCAGCACTGAACGTAATTCCCTATCAAATTCAACCAGTATTCTGCCTGGGACCAGTTCAGACCCTAGAATCATTTGCCCTGGGCACTCGGTAAAGTAGCCCACCTCACAGTTCCCCTTGTTATCCATAAGGCAGGGGAGGCAGGGCTGCTGATTCATGAACACAGCCCTACATCATTAATCCCTAACAACAATTCGATTTTCCACAAATAGATGTGCTTGGCCCCAATGTACAGAGCCAAGTTCCAAACAGGATTACAGTGACCTGTCTGCCCTTGTACCTGGCTTGGGGATTGGGTTTGGTTCTGGGGACCACAGCCTTATCCCTCTTTAGGCGAAAGCCTTCTTTCTCTCCAGTGATTTCTCTGAGTCTATCTTGTAGAGGAATCGGTTGTACACACTTGCCTGCATATTGTGGCCTCTGTTACACTGAGCTCCCTAAGAGCAGGCACTGGGACCCCCCCCTTCTCTTTGTATCCCCAGTGCTTACCATGAAATAGGTGCTTACATGTAAACTGACTGATGTTTTAAGAAAGACAGAGAAAAACAAGGACTGAGGAGGGTCTTAAGATGGTAACATTCATTTAATTACTTAAGGCACCAGGAATGTTTGGGCTGAAGAAGAGAGGGCTTGGGGGAGGGGGCACAGAGGGGTACAAAACAGAATTTTTCAAGTATCTGATTGGCAGTTACATGGAAGGGGGCCTTAGCATCTTTCTCTTTGGCCCCTGAGGGTGAGGATGTTGTTAGAAGGCAAATTCAGGCTTCAAGTCAGAACATAAAACTTCCTAGGGTTGGATGACTGTTTTGTGGCAAGGATTTACTTTTGGGGGAGTAGTTAGATCAGACAGGACTCCTTCCCACTCTAAAATCCAGTGACTGTAAATCCTTCCTCCCACCCTCACTTGCAGTGTCACTAGAGGAGCAAGAAAGTCACCCTTTCCAGCCTCGATTTTCTCATCTGTGAAATGGGAATGATGATGGTACTTTCACTTCCCCCTTCACAAGGCAAGTGTAACAGCGATGTGCCTACTGGGAGACTGTCTCAACCAACCCTGTTTGGTGCTGGTTCAACTGTCACACTCGCCAATAGCTCACGACTCGATGCATTTTCCATCCATTATCCTGACAACACCCCTGTGAGGTAGGCAGTACCTGTTCATTATTCCTATTCAGGGAAGTCATGATAAGTAGCATTTATAAAGCTTCTACTATGTGCCAGGCACTGATACTAACCCAATATTATCTTATTTGATCTTCTCAGCAATCTTTTGAGGTGAGCACTATTATTATCCTTCTTTTACAGAAGAGGAAACTGAGGCAAGCAGAGGCTAAGTGACTTGCCCAGGGCCACTCAGCTAGTACATGTCTGAAGCAGAATTTGAACTCAGGTCTTTCTGACTCCAGGTCCAGTGCTCTACCTTCCCTGCCTCCTCTAATGTGCCCAAGGTTACCCAGTGCGACTCTAATGCTGTTTTCCCCCCATGGCACCCATACTGTTACAGATACTATATACATTCAATTCTCATTGCAAGTGTCCGTCAGATTGCTCAAACAGACTTAATGCAAAGTTTAGAGTTTAGGAAAAACCATACACACAAACACTAATGAAGTGACTAACATGTGCTGCATGCTGGCCTGAGAGCTTAAACTCAGCTAAGAGAGCACCCCTGCCCGCATAGAGCTCCTGGTCTAGCAGGGAGGCAGGGCACAGAGAATTCTATAGTATCAGGACACACAGAAAACAGGATGATAACCCCTGGTTTAATTAAAAGCATCTCCTTCTACAGGCCTTTTCTGATTATCCCCCCCCTTTAGCATTCTTGACTCTCTGTAATTGCTTGAATTTGAATCTATTCTATTCTGATCAATCTGTGTACATGTTATTATACATGGGTGCTCTAGTTTCCTTTTGTCTTTTTAGGTCCATAATCTAGTGGATTATTGGGCACACAGGAGGTGCTAAATAAGTGCTTAGAGAATTGAACTGAATTGAATTTGACTTCATTTTGGAGCTTAGTGACTTAATGTGGTTTGCTCTAGGTCTGGGTTCCCACATAAATTTGATTCAGCTCCTGACATGAGTACGTACACATACAAGTACACACACACACACACACACACACACACACACACACACACACACACA
>NW_027185850.1:7732754-7735460 GCF_028583685.1 Petaurus breviceps papuanus | reverse complement strand
ACACACACACACACACACACACACACACACACACACACACACACACACACTTTGGCAAGTGGTCAGGGTTTCATATCCAGATGTTCACAACCCTTGCAAAGGGTAGCTGAGCTGCCCTTGGAAGCTATCTCCAGCCTGGTGTTGGACAGCTCCAGCCAGCCTGAGGGAGGGCTGGGTCAGGGGTTTTAACCTGGATCATACCAAGACTCCCCAAGGAGGGGGGTGCTCCCCAGGGGAGAGCAGAGGGAAGGAGCAGGCATCTCAGAGACTCATTACTTCTGTCTCCCTGATGCCTTCCCTTCCTTTCCCTCCACACCCCTTCCCAGCAAAGCCCCCACATTGACGACAGCCTCAGCAGCAGGCAGGGCTCAGCTGGTGTTTTCCGACTCATGGGTTGGAGGCTGGGATCCCCCACGGTTTCTCACATGTGGAGCCCACAAGCTCTGGGTCCAATATAGAAACATCCTTCTCCTGACCCAACCCCCTCATCGGCCTCTAATTCATTCTCCAATCTGGAATTAGTGAAGGCAGAAGGCATGGATTTGAATCCTGACTCTATCTCGTACTACCCTGATGTAGTGAAAAGATCATTGGCTGTCTAGGCAGAGCACTTGAGTTCAAATGTTACTTCTGACACCTCATAAGCTGTGTGACTTTGGGCAAGTCATCTAACATCTCTGGGCCTCACTGTCTTCATCTGTAAAATGAGGGGCTTGGACTAGAGGCTTTAAGATAGAAAGATCCAGCTCTAAATTTGTGATGCTATGACCTGACTGGCTTCAGCCAACTCACTTCTCTTCTCTGGGCTTCAGTGTCTTCCTCTGTAAAACTGTACCTAATCATTAAACTATTGGAGCTACCCAGTCCAATATGGAATAGGCTTCCTTAGGAGGCAATGAGTTTTCCCTTAAAGCCAAGATAGATGCCCACTTGCTGACACTATGTAGAAGACATTATTTTCAGGTATGGATTGGGCCATATATCTCCAAAGTCCCTTCTAGCTCAGCCTATAGTCTTAGGAGCAAAGCCTTCTCAGGAACCAAATGGAAGTTAGACACATATGTCATAGGGTAGGAAATGCCTTCCTGGGTTGGCTCGGATATAGGGATACAGACTCATACTAAGGGGGCATTTGAAGAAACCTGGAAGAAGGATTCCTTCCTTTTTTGTCTTTTTATTCTCAGGAGCTGGCAGTGTCTGGCCCATGCTCAGTGCATAATAAATGCTTATTGAAATGCTCTCCTGGTTCAAGGACTCCAAAGAGTTCATTTCTCTTATGGGACAAGTACAGAAGTTCACTCTGGGATGTGGGTGGGGGGGGATGTAGGATGGGCTTGAGGTTCTAAGAACACTCTTTCACATGGGTCCTAGACTCTTAGGAGGCACAGAATTGGAAAATATTAAGAGACAGGTTCTCAGATTTAACATCACCCATTCCTACTTTGTCCCCAAAGTGCTGGGAATTGATTGGTGCTCAATAAGCAGCTGGGTGGTACCATGGGGGAAACTTCTGTCTCCTGAATGTCAGTACAGCTTCTGCAACAGCCCCAGGTGGACCCTAATCCAGAGCTGCCCCCCTCAGTACCAAGATGATCTGGTCGGGTTATTTATCACCAGTCAAACTGTGAATCTCCCCTTCCCCCAAGGCTGGTCAGCTGTCTTTTCTTTCCAAGGCCTCTACTCGGGCTGTCCAGCCTATGCATCCAGAGAGACTGCTCTAGGCATCATTTCTTTTCTTTCTTTCTCTCTGTCTCTCTTCTCTGTCAGTGTCTGCGTGTCTCTGTCTCTATGTGTGTCTGTCTCTGCTGCTCTGTCTCTTCATGTGTCTGTCTCTGTCTTTCTTCATCTCTGTCTTCTCCCCAGTCTCTCCTTGGCTACTGATTCCTTACTCATTACCTTCACAAATGCCTAATTCACAATTATTTAAAAAACCAAACAACTATCAGATCATTGTCCTCTACTCTCGTGCCTTTTACAGACACACTCCTAGAAAGACCTGTCTGCACACTGGCCTCCACTTCCTCAGTCTCCCCACACTTCTCACACCCTGAAGTCTGACTTAGTGAAGGCTGCTCTCCTCGAGTCTACCAGCAACCCCTCAATTGCTCAGAGCAGCGGCCTTTGCCCTGGTTTGCTGCCACTGCTACCAAAATTTGGTGCATTAGCAGCCACTCCACTTCCCGGGTCCTCTCACTTGCCTTGGTCCCCAGGCTAGTGCTGCGCCCTACCCTCTACTTCTCTGGCTGCTTCTACGAAGTCTCCTTTGCTGGATCAACATCCATCTCTTGGCTCTTAGCATGAGCGTCCCCAAGGCTCTGGCATAAGCCTTTTTCTCTTCTATGTCTATGCTCTCCCCCATGGTGAATTCATCAGCTCCTATGTTATCTCTACATAAATCATTCTCAAAGCCATTTATCCAACTCCATTCTCTCACTGAGTTCCAGTTTTACATCACAAGCCTTCTGTTAGGCAGCAGCCCTTGGGAATCCTGTAGGTACCTCAAACTTAACAAGTCCAAAACGGAATTCATTATCTCCCCCTCTAACCCATCTATCTTCTAAATTTCTCCATGTCTATTGAGGCCTCTACCATCCTGAAAGGCACCTGAACAACATTGTCTAGTCTTTCTTCTTCACTCCCCAAATGTACTTCACTAGACAACTGCCTGCCTCTCTCTCTCTCTCTCTCTCTCTCTCTCTCTCTCTC
>NW_027185850.1:7703985-7732654 GCF_028583685.1 Petaurus breviceps papuanus | reverse complement strand
CTCTCTCTCTCTCTCTCTCTCTCTCTCTCTCTCTCTGTCTCTCTGTCTGTCTCTGTCTCTCTTTCTCTCTCTCTCTCATTTTACTCAGTAAGCATTTATTAGAGCAATCTTGGAGTAGAGGAGAAAGCAAGAATAATAATAATTCTTCCCGAAGGAAAGAAAAATGCCTGTTTTCTGAGGTCTATGCTCTCCTCTGGGTCTCTGGCCAGACTGCTATCAGAAAAATAGATGGCAGGCATGTTGGGAAAAAATAATTTCCTTTGTTATCCGAGCCATACCAGTGATGATCTAGCTTCTTAATAGAGTACCTAAATGGGCAGCTGACACAAAGAGAAAACTGGGCCAAGTTCCACTTAATTTAATTAAATTCAAGTAACATTTACTAAGTCCCGCCTCTGCGTAATGCACTATGCCTGGCATTGGAGGTGAGAATGCAGAGAGAAATAAGGCCCAGTCCCTGGGGGTATTTAACCTGGTGAAGGGCAGGTGGAGGGGACACAGGACAGTGACCTCTGAGTATCTGCAAGGTCGTCAAGTAGAAGATGGATCAGGTTCATCCTGCACGGCCCCAGAGAGCAGAACCAGGAGCAATGAGCAGAAGGGATGATGAAGGAGATTTTGGTTTGGCAGAAGGAAGCCCTTCCTAGGAGTCGTCATGAGCTCCCAATGCTTTGTCTCACTGGAGGCAATCAGGCCCTCACCTAGCTGGAAGACCACCTCTCAGGAAGACCCTGGAAGGGAATCCTTCACTGCTGGAGGCTGGCGGGTTCACAACTCAGGCATCTCTGACCTGATTATGACCTCTGATGAGGAGTGCAATCAGAACTAGTATTTAGGGAGCGTGGTAGGGTTTGCAAAGTACTTTATCAACATGACCTCATTTTATCCTCATGACGACCCTGGCACATACGTACTCTGCCTCTCGGAATCCCTCATCTTCTTCAAAATGCAGTTCAAGCGCCACCTTTCACACAGTATCACAGATACAGAGTTGAAAAGCATCTCAGAGGTCTTCTATGCCAATCCTTAATTTTACAGATGAAGAAATAGATGGGCAGGGAGGTTAAGGAAATCTGTCCAAGGTCACATGGGTATCAGGTGGCTGAGTCAGGATTTGAACTCAGGTCACCAGACTACCAACCCAACACTCTTTCCTCTACATTTTTCTGCCTCTGAAATGCTGCACTGGCCAGAAATTGAACCTGGGTCAACTGCTTGGAAGGCAGCTGTCCTTAATAGAAGCTAGTGCCTCCAGGCCACAACTCCCTCCACTGCTGCTATTAACAATGATGAAGACAACAGCTACATAACACCTTAAGGTTTACAAAGACTCCTATACTTATTTTGTGGATGTTCACATGTGTACATGTTATCTCTCCTGATAAAATGTACATTTGAGTTTATTTTTGTCTTTGTGACCTCAGCACCTAGGACAGCACCTGTCCCATAGCAGCCGCTTGGGAAATGCTTCTCAGATGATGAATGGGCCTCTCTATTCATTTCTGGGCAGCCCATCCGCTTGGCTCTTCTCCCCACTCTCAAACCATTTCTCTGTGTCACCATTGCTTTGTTCCTTGGCCTCATTCTTACCCTTAAGGGTGAACGTTCTCCATGATCAGTCCTTGGTCTTTCCCTCTTTTCCTCCCTTGATAATCTCAATCACTATGATGGAGACATGGGATAGAGGGTATACTATGACTTGGTTTCCCTCTAATGCCTCCATCTTTCACCATTTCCTCCTCTAACAGTAGGAAAGCTGATGTGCAGAATAGTGATGACAGATTCATTCACCTTGCTGCAGTAACCATACTCTTGGGCTCAGCTCAGCTCAAGTGGAGGTCTTTGTGGTGGGCATATGTGTATTCAGACCCTGAAGAAACTATTCCCATATTCCCTGGGGGAGGATGGTGGAAAGCGTGACAAGTGTGTGTGTGTGTGTGGGGGGGGGGATGAACCCGGGTCTCCCTGAGCCCAGGTCTAGCATTTTCTCCACTACTCGACAGACAGAGGACCCTCCCTGCCTCCCCCCATCAGAGGCCTTTCCCACGCAGTTCAGCAGCTGCTTGCTCTCTGTTCTCCCACTCTGGCAGCTGTTCCCACTCCCCTTTGTTTCTATTTTCTCCCCCTGAAAAATAATCATTAAAAAACTCTCCAAAAATAAACTTTGGTTTTAAAATGAGGCTATTATTTGTTGTCTCAAAACAACAAAGAGACCAAACTCTTAAGAAATGGATTCCCTCACTGCTCCACCCCCAGGATTGAATGAAGGACTAGCGTGTTGAAGGGGCAGACTTTATCTTCCTCTTGGGCCTCTTTACCTACTTTGAGAGGAAATAGGATCATAGATTTCACGCTGGAGAGGACTTTCGAGGTCATCTAGTCCAACTCGATTCTGCTGATGAGCAAACTGAGACCAAGAGAGGGGAAGGCACTTGCAAGAGGCCACATGGATAAGTAGGAGAATAATACCCCTAAGTGTCTGCTCCTGATCTGATGCCCAGGACAGCGCCCGGCACACGGTGCTTAAGGGATGCTCCTGATCTGATGCCCAGGACAGCACCGGCACACGGTGCTTAAGGGATGCCTGATGAATGGAACAGAAGTCGAGTAGCAAGGAGGACCCAGAACAAAGCACACAGCTCCTTTCTTGAAGGATCTGGAGCCAATTCCCAAACTCCCAAGATCCCTTTCTCCCAACTCTCAGCTCTTCAGTGTGTGTGTGTATGTGTGCACGCGCATGCATCCATGTGTGCGTGACTGCATGTGTGTGCATGTGCGTGTGCATGAGTATATGCACACATGTATGTGTGTGTGTGTGTGTGTGTGGCCACGCATGCATGGTCTTCCCCACTTAGACAGTAAATTTCCTATAGTCAGGGACTGTCGTTTCATATTTGTTTTCCCAGCATTCAGGACAGTGTCTGGTACACAACAGGCACTTAATAAATGTTTACTGACTAACTGGCTACTCCTTAAAGGAGGTTATAATTTCCTGAAAGCCTCCCAGCCTGGAGTCAGGAAGATTTGAGCTCAAATCTTATCTCAGAAACTTGCTAGTTATGTGATACTGAACAAGTCACTTCATCTTGTCTGCCTCAGTGTCCTCAATTGTGAAATGGGTATTGTAATAGCGCCCACCTCCCAGAACTGTTTTCAGCACCAAATGAGATAATATATGTACATAATATTAAACACATAGCAGGTGCTTAATAAATGATTGTTTTCTTCCTTTTAAATTCTGTATCCAGCTTCCCAGATGCTATATTTATATTCCTAAGTCTAGGTCTGTCTCTCTCCTATTTAGGAAGCATCCATGGCTCCCTATGGTCTCTAGGATAAACTGCCATCTCTTTAACTCAGCATTTAAAGTCCTTCCCAGCCTGGCTCTGGAATGACTATGGGCATGAAAACTCAGACAGGGGCTATTTTGTTTCTGTCTTTGGGTCCCTAGTGCCTACATCTTACAGGGCTTGGTACAGAGTAAGCGTTTGATAAATTCTTGTTGAGCTGGATAGATGTGGATAATCCCCTGGTATTTCCAAGATCAATAGTACAGTTTTCGAAGGGTATCACCTTGACTTCCACACCTGCATTCACAGGATGGAGAGGAGCTGGGATCCCTCCATAAGCTGGATGAGTGCCTGAACTAGGGTGCTTTGTGGCATGAGGAGTGCCAAAGGGAGGGTGCCAGAGATGATGACGTGGTGCACTTCACAGAACTTGGCCACTGACTGAACCCTGGAATGTGAGGGAAAGGGAAGAATCAAGGTTGCCCTTGGGGTGGTGAATCTGAGTGTTTGGAAGGATAGCAGTACCCTGGACAAAAGTCAGGAAGTTAGAAGAAAGGGGTAGAAGGAAGAATAATGACTTCTTTTGGGGACATGTGGAGTTGGAGATGCCTGGGGAACATCTAGGTGGGAATGCTACCAGGAAGTTGGAGATGAAGAGCTGGATCTCAGTTGATCCAGTAAATTCTTCTCTGAGGTCAAATTTGTGCAAGTCAATAAGCATTTCTTAAGTGCCTACTATGTGACAAGTGACATGCTAGATGCTGGGGATATAAAGAATGGCAAACATGGCTCCTGCCCTCAAGGAGCACACAGTCTAACTGATCAAGCACCTACTATGTCCCAGCACTGTTAGGCACTACAGATACAAAGACAAAAATGCAACAGACATTGACCTAAGGTATCTTACGACGTCCTAGGTGAACAGCATGTATTTCAAGCAGGCAAATACAAGGTCATTCTGGAGAAGAAGCAGAACTAGCAGTTGTGGGTAGAGGTCAGGAATGAAGAAAGACCTCGTGTACATAGAAGGTGACATCCAAGCTGAGCTTTAAGGCCAAGAGGGATTCTAAGAAGTGGTGCTGCAGAAGGACTGGGAAAGAGTGCAGAGCACATGCAAAGGCACGAACGTGGAAGATGGACCACCCTATTAGAGGGGATGAAATTGGCTGGATTGTAGAATGTGCAAAGAGGAGTAATGTGCAATGAACTTGGGAGGGCACTACAGGAATGACTATCCCCATTCTACAGGTGAAGAAACTGGGGTTTACTGAGGTGGAACGACTTGCCCAGGGAAGAGTAAGCATCAGAGGCAGGATCTGAATCCAAGTTTTCCCGATTCTAAGGCCAAGAGTCTCTCCACTCCACCATACTGTGTCTTCCATCCAACAAGCTTAATAAATGCTTGTTGAGCTGAATTGAATCACTCCCCCTTTAGACTTCTTTTTTAATGAGGAAAATGATTTTTCTTTTCTAGCCAATAAGATTGCATTCCCTCTGGGAACATTACCCAGTTGTGAACCATGCCTCAGCCTCTGTTTTCAAGGAGCGAACAGATGAGTCGATTGACTGGGTTAATGTTTGAGTTGCCAACTTAAGAGCCAGAATAGGCTGCCCAGAGAGAGAGAACTGAGAGATGGTGTTGGAGGAAACTCAGCTTCCCCCCCTTCCCCCCCTCCAAGCCTGGCCGATGTGCCTTCTGCTGGCAAGTTTCCCCTGTAATGAAATGGTACAATTATCCCGGACCAGGCTTCTGACTCATAACTTTATCCTCCATGATTCCTTGCTGGCTGAGAGCAGCAATATTTCATCCCTGCTCCACTTAAATCCTGAAAATTAAACCTAGAGCATTCTCTTTGCTGCTCCCCCTTCCTCACCAGCTCCTGCCCCCACAGGGTCATATCTAGGAAAGGAAAAACAGGCTGGCAGAGGTGAAGTGCAGTTGAAATCCGATGTCCAGCAGCATCTATCTCCTTGCTTCTGAAAATGACATCCTGAGTAGATGGAAGTCACAGAGTGGTTTTGTCTCTAGCAGCCAGGCAAAGACACCTCTTCCTTCTCATCTCTGAGGGCTGGGAGGGCATGGCTGGAGAGTCATGGCGACTCCCTGTCCCTACATTTTCATTGTTCCCATTCAGTCCTTTACCCTCTGGATCGTTCAATGAACATTTATTAAATGTCCACCAGGTGCTATAATGGAAAGAGAATAGAGAATGGACCTCAAAAATTAGTCAATAAATATTTATGAAGTACCTAAGCGCTAGGCACTGTGCTAAGTTCTGGGAATATAAAGAAAGGCTGGACCTCAAGGAGCTCACAGTTAAGTGGGAGAAACAAGATGCAAACAACTACAACCAAAGAACTATAAACATGAGAAAATCAACAGAGGGAAGACACCAGCATTAAAGGGAATCAGGAAAAGCTGCTCATAGAAGACAGGAATCCACTGGGGCTTAGAGGAAGCCACCAAAGCCAGGAGATGAAGAGGGAGACGAGCATCAGGGACAGCAGAGAAGATGTCGGGAGCCGAGAAAGGGAATGTTTTGTTTGTGGACCAGCAAGGAGGCCAGTGTGCTGCATATAAGGGTATGTGATGGAGGTGAGGTGAAAAGAAGACCAGAAGGGTGGGAGGCAGCTGGCTGAAGAAGGGCTTCGAATGCTAAGCAGAGCCTTTTGTGTTGGATACAGAGCATTTACATGATGGACAAGCAGGGGGACTGGGCTGGCAGCAGTAACTGAGGCACATGTCTGGGGGTCAGGAAACAAGTCCTCACCTCACCTCCAGCCCCAGAGCCAAGATCCTAACACCGCAGGATGATTTAAAGACTATAAAGGATTTTAACAAACAACAAATATGGATATGTTACATTTTCTTGGTTGCTTAAAGTCTGTGTACAGTGTACAGATTCACTGACACATTAAAGCTAAAATCAGAAGTACTGAAAAGGGGTGGCTAGGTGGCACAGTGAATAGAGCACAGGCCCTGGAGTCAGGAGGACCTGAGTTCAAATCCGGCCTCAGACACTTAACACAAATCTAGCCATGTGACCTTGGGCAAGTCACTTAACCCCAATTGCCCTATCTTCCCCCCTCCAAAAAGCAAAAAAAAAGTACTAAAAAAAAGAAGAAAAGTATATGCCCTACAACTAAAATAACACCGGACAATTTAAGAAGTAATAAAAATGTGTAATGGACAAAAGAGATGATATTGTCACTTACCATAATAATTTTGTCCAGAATTTCAAGCAACATAAATTAACAGTCACAATAAGGACACCTTATTTGAGTGGTGTGCTAGCAAATGCTTAACAGTCAGCTCACAGGGTAGGGAAGATGGAAATGGACAAATAACATAATTATTTTGTTTAATTTTTGTTTATTTTGTTTAATGTTTGAATTATTAACATTTTCTCCATCACTATTAAAGTCTAGAAATCAAAAAAGAATAAATCAAGTCCTGATTTGTAGCATTTGCCAGTTTCCAAGATATAAATGATCATGGTATAGATGCTCAAAGAATTAATCCCAATATATGAAAGCTTAACAGTTAAGTCTCCTAAGTGGTACAAGCTGGCCCCACCACACCTCTATCTAGGCAGTTCCCAAATACTTAGCAAACAGCTAATTCAAAGTCAACACCAGGTTGGAATATGAAATAATTTGTAAAATCTTACAGTGAAGGATGATGGACAATGATGCGCAGAATCATCTCATTAAGAGAGGGAAGCAAGGAATATCAAACTAATTGTTGCTGGGTTTTTGTTTTAAGTGTGTTAAGATAGCTAACCAAGCAAAGTTATCCCAAGAATATTTTAGGGTGAAAATGGAAGGACTTCCAACTAAAGAAAAGTGGAAAATTAGAGCAAAAATCCTCAAAACGCACCCTTTTCTCCATTAAGGACAAGGACCGCATGGACCCTTAACATCACAGTTTCTTATGTAGGCAGAAATAGCAGAAAGGCAGCTGGATTGGACCAAATGTCTATTATTAAGGAACCAGGGTACTTCAATGAGGGGAAGACAGCAAAGGCACAGGAACAACCCCAGACCTTACCAACACTGAAAAAGCTGACCAAGAGAACATAACTACAGAGGTACAAGCTTAATCTCTCATCTATACAAAGTCTTTATGAGGATCATCTACACCGGAACCAAGGGCAGACTCAAACTGGCTTTCATAAATAGTACTCCACAGTAGACCACACCTCTACTATTTCACAATTAACTGAAAGATGGAGAGAACATCCCATTCTTTCCTTCTTTACTGATTACGAAAAAGCACCTGAGCTGGTATAACAAAACTCTATCTTATCTATCTAGGCCTTTAACCAAAGATACCTCCCATCCACCTATCAAGAACTTTCAAGATTCCTTGGGAGATGGAAAATGGAATAGCAATAATCCTATTCAATGACCATCTGATAACAAACGTCAAATGAAGTACAAAACAACGAGGGGCATGCCCACCCACAATACCCAACTCTGGGATGGAGGAGTCCCAGCAGTGATTCCAGCTCAAAGGGGGATTTTCTAAGGCTGGTGAGGTCCTCAGAGGCTTCTGTTTGCTGACAGTATTGTGTTGGTCGTACCTAGCCCCAAGACAAGAGGAAGGGAGAGGCTTTATAGCGTCTTTGGTAAATTGCAAAGTTCCTCTGTGGATACTATGGTTCCCATCAAAGCAAAGACCCAGCTTTTAAAAACTAACACTTTAGCACTGTTGCAATGTGGTAGTGAGATGTGGAGTGTGACTGATTGCCTTTGAAGAACTAAAAATGAATATCACACAGGAGACAATGGTTGGGCATTTGGAGAGCGTACTTAGGCTGTGCCATATGACCGGTGCATACCCAAGAAGATCAGATATAAAGGACATTGTCAAGGAATTCTTTGAGAAGAAGAGAAGATGAGCTGGTCACGTGACAAGAATGAGGCAAGAGAAGCAGCCAGGAGGCCTTCCTGACACCCTCCTATCGTCAGGAGAAAATGAGGAAGGCCTCCAGAAGGCTGGGTGGACTCCCTGTGGCATATTTTTGGAAGATATGGGCAAGGCAAGAAGGCATGGGCAGGCAGACATGGATAAACTGTGGTCTGTATTGTTAAAGGAAACTCTCTTATTGATGAGATCAGAGATCCATTTGTGTATTTGAGAATGTTTCATTATTTTAATTGCATGTTTAAGGCGTATTTATGTATTGTTATAATACAATGGCTGGTAGCCTCAGGACTCAAAAAGTTCTCTAGTAAAATAAAATTTAGTAGGGAAAAATGTAAAGCCTTATACTTGAGTTCAAAAAATCAATTTCATTATTACAAGATGAAGGACGTTTAGATATGGAACGGATTGAAAAAGATCTGAGGGTCTAGGTGGATCATAAGACAGCAGTGTGACTTGATAGCCGAGCAAACTGACATGATTTTAGGCTCCATTTAGGAAGGACAGTGACAAGCTGAAGAGTGTGCCAATGAAAGTGAGGGGGATGGTGAAGGATCACACATGCCACATGCAGACCAAACAAAGGAACATGAGCTGTTTAGAGAGGGACATAATTGCTGTCTTCAGGTCTTTGAAGAGGGATTCGATTGGTTTTGTGTGGTCCCAGAGGGTTTGAGTTTAAAGATGTTTGATGTCCAAGATAAATGTCCCAGCGATCAATGCTATCAACCAGTAGAATGTGCTGCCTCAGGAGGTGACAGGTTGTCTTTAAGGAGAGGCTACATACAAAGTAAAGGAGGAATAATTATCAGAGGGAAACACTAGAATTAAGAGAGGTTGGGGAAGGTGGAACTTCAGTTGAGGCTTAAAAGAAACCAGGGAGGTCAGTAGTCAGGGTGGAGAGGGTGGAGGAGGGAGAGCATCTCAGACATGGGGAGCAGCCAGAGAGAATGCCTGAAGAAGAGAGCATCTCGTTCATGGAGCAGCCAGAAGGCTAGTGTCATTGGATGGAAGAGTAAGATGTAAGAAGACTGGAAAGGTCAGAAAGGGCTAGGTTCTAAAGGGCTTTGAATTCCAAAGAAAGGAGTTTCTGTTTTATCCTGGAGGCAGTAGGGAGCCATAAGTGTTTATTGAGGATAGGGAGACACGATCAGACCTGTGCTTTAGGAAAATCACTTTGGTGGCTAAATAGAGGATGGACTGGAGTGGAAAGCAGACACTCCACTTCCCTCCACGGCAGCTATTGTAATGTCCAGACATGAGGCGATGAAGGTCTGCACCAAGGTGGGAGTGGTGTCAGAAGAGAAAAGGGAGTATGTTGGAGAGGGAAGTCAAAAGTGAAATCAAGAAGCCTTAGCAACAATTTGGACATGGGACAGAGAGGTGGTGTGTGTGTGTGTGTGAGAGAGAGAGAGAGAGAGAGAGAGAGAGAGAGAGAGAGAGAGAGAGAGAGAGAGAGAGAGAGAGAGAGAGAGAGAGAGAGAGAGAGAGAGAGGAATCTAGGATAATTCTGTGGTCGGGAGCTGGAGGACAGTGATGCCCTCTACAGTACTAAGGAAGGTAGTGGGGGAGGGGATTCAGGGGGGAAAGATAATGAGTCCTCTTTTGGACATATTGAATTTAAAATGTCTAGTGGACATCCAGTTTGTAATGTCCGAAAGGCAGTTGGAGATGCAAAACTGAAGAACAGCAATGAGACTGGGGTCAGAAAGGTAGATTACAGAATCATCAGCATGGAGATGGTAATTAAATCCTTGGGAGCTGATGAGATCATTAAGAGATTGGTATAGAGGGAGAAGAGAAGAGGGTCTGGGACAGAGTCCCTGAGGGACATATACAGTTAAAGGTAGTGAAAGGACAAGGTTTCTCGATCCCTAGGACCTCAAAAAGTCGCTCTAGATTGGGGCTATGCACTCTGCTTGCTTTGCTGAGGATCACAAGTTTTTTTTTCAATTGGGGAGGGAATTAGAGGGTGGTGGATGGAGTGTAACAAGAAACTGGTCAGTAGGGATTCAGTCCTCCGAGCATGAGCAGTGTGTGCAGCCTACTTCCAAACTATGGGAATGCTGGTGGTTTTTAAGCCTACTTCTAAGAATCTGTGATGGCCCACAATGGAGGAGTCCTGCCTGTGACTGTTTTCCATCCATTTACAAGAAAAAACTAAAAGAAAAATTTTAAAGAATTTAAATTTAAATTTAAAATTTATTAAATTATATATTTATAGATTATAAATTATATAAATTTAAATATTTTTAATTTAAAATTAAAAGAAAAAATTTTTTAAATAATTAAAATTAAAAGAAAAAAGAAAAGCTTTTTAAACTGACTGTTGAACTGGAAATGGGTATGTAAACAAAAGGCACTAACCAATCAAATTCCTCTCATGACATTGGTAATCGAGAAAGAAATGGTGGAAGTTTTGCGGTGGGGAGTGGGGGGTGGTGCCAGCAACAAATGATACTGGAGTTTCTTTGGTCTCCACTGTGTTATTCCATCCTGCTCTATTCTAAGAGCATCTGAGTTAGATTGGACCAGATTGTTTCCCTGTGAGCTTTGAAAGGTCAGGAGACCCATCAGAGGTTCAGCAGCCAAGCCCTGGAAGGATCCAGCCCCAAGGAGTAACAGACCAGACCCATTCTAGGAGCGTATTGACCCAATACCCAAGATGTTGAATCCTGCAAGTAAGGGAGCAGTTCCTCGCCTATGGGCTAAGCCATACATGAAAATAAAGTTGGCCATGGAAATATTGTATGGCTATCCCTTTAAGTTCTATCCTGCTCTGCCTAAGTACTGAGGAGGGATGAGGTACTCTACTTTGGGGGGGAAAGGGAGAAGGGTGCTTTGTGTGTGTTGGTTTTTTCTATATCCTTTCAGTAAATATTCTTTTGTAAAAGCTAATTGATATTAATTGCTTATCAGCGATGTTGGGAAGATACCAGCTTGTTAAAGGACACTGGGGAGATGCTAACTGTAATTGACAAATGATATTGGAGCAACTTCCTGCGTAATTGATATTGGCAGGAAGCTCCTAGAAAGGGGGCTTGAGCTGATCACATTAGAAGGGCTTCTCCTAGAACCCTCCAGGGAGAGAGATTAGTAGCCTGGCTCTGAAGACTTGACTTTTCCCATGGTGTTGAGAGCATGCACCAAGAGCGAATAGTTACCCCTAAAGCTCTATCAAAATTTGAGCTATTTTCCCCATATAAATATATCATCAATTTTTGGACAATGGGAGCTCCATCTTCTAGATCTGAGGGTAACAATTCACACCTCTCTTGCCCCAGCCCTTCATTAATTAAGAACCCCCAAATAGCTAAGTTAAGAGTCAGGCTCATAGTAAACAGGGAAACACAAAGTGAGTTGTTTCATAAACCTTAGAAATGATCTTCAGAAATCCTCAGATGAAAACAAAAAGACCATGGACACCAGATTTCGCATTTCTCCACTCAGCACTGTTTAAGTATGCCTCTTTCTCCTTCCTTCCAAACCCTATTGGCCAGAGGTCCCAAGAACACAAGCAGTTAATCTTCAGTTGTCCCAGGAGCCCCTCTCCCTCACCAATCTCCAGGAAACCAAACTGTGGGGGATTAAAGAGGAACTTCTCACATCCAGCTTCTGGGAGGATGGTCTAGCTGCCTTAGGAGTTCTCAGATTGTAGGTCAAAGCTTGTTTTTGAGACTGATTCAAGGGACTGACTTCTAAGAAACGATGAGAGGAGCTAAGTATGCCATGCCTCAGTCATGGTAACTGACATGAGGACCTTGGAAAATGCTGGAGTCTAGGCCAATCACTTGCATTCTTAATTTATGTTGATCATTGCCCAACAATAAATAACTAACATTTCTATGTTGCTTTAAAGTGTAAAAAGTTGTGTAAAAAAAAAAAAACACAACTTTCTGTGTGCTATCTCAGCTAATCCTCACAAAAACCTGGTAAGGAGTTGCTATTATTATATTTATTTTACAGCTGAAGTAACTGAAGTTGTCCAGGGACACAAAGTCATTAAGTGTCTGAGGCAGGATTTGAACTCACATTTTGCTGACTCCAAATCTAATACTCTCTCTGCCACACCACCTAGCGGTAGGGATAAAAATCACCCTATTTCACCCATAGAGGGGCTGTGATGAATTATTTGAAAGAGTAGATATGATCTTCAGTGAGTGAGTCAGTCAATAAACATTTTTTAATACCTACTATTGCCAGGCACGGTGCTGACTACTGGAGATAAGGAGGCAGAAGGAACTTATGATCTAACAGGGGAAACAACAAACAAATATGTTGTTGTTCAATCGTGTCTGACTCTGGATCAATTTGCCATTTCCTTCTCTAGCTCATTTTATAGATGAGGAAACTGAAACAAAGAGGGTTAAGTGACTTGTCCAGGGTCACAGAGCTAGTAAGTATCTGTGGCTAGATTTGAAATGACAAAGATGAGTCTTCCTGAATCCAGACCCAGTGATCTATCCATTGTATCACCTAGATGCCTGTACTATGCATACATGTACATATATATACATATGTGTAATAACTATATACATACTAGGTATAGTTATGAGTACATAATACACATATATATTTTAAAGAGAAAGAAAGGAAAGAAGAGAGGAAGAAAGAAGAAAGAAAGGAAAGAAAGAAGGAAGTAAAGGAGGAAGGGAGGGAGGAAAGAAGGAAAGAAAGGAAGAAAAAGAGAAAGAAAGACAGACCTCACCCCTGGGGTCCCACTCCTGACTCACAATGGCAGGCTATGTCCTTAGAGGAAAATACCTAATTTTACCTTTAAGGTTCTAGGCTAAAAATGAGGGGTTAAGGTTTTCTTCATACTGTGATTCATGAACTCCCATCTGGTGAGCTACCCATTATTAATCAACCAGTAGAATTCTATTAGGTTTTAGAAAAGAGATTCACAAAATAAGGAGAATTCCAATTCCCCACCCTGATCAATGAATGAAGGAATGAATAAAAATACTATCATTACTGTACAGGGAAGTCAAGGAGACAGTGTCATCAGGTGGGAGTCAGGTCTCAGGGAGAGCCAAAATATAAAGGAAGGTGAAAGGAAAAGATTTGGGATAAATGGAAACTCATTACCTATGGAGCAGGTACTCCAGAGAGTGTAGCAAAAGAGGTGGGTAATTTTAGAATTGGACATCATAGGAAGCAGAGGTTAGGTTGCGGGGGATGGACAGTGGGCAGTGGACAATAGGTTATATTATACATTACACATAATGACAGTGGTGGTGGGGGTGGTTCAGGATCACTGGACTAGGAAGAGTATGAACAGGTAAGAGTTTGTTAACCAGATGAATTTGGGGTTTGGGAAAGGGGACAAATTGGGAAGCTGATGGAACATGTCTCTCCTAGCCCTACATGAAGACAAGACCAGAAGATAAGTGGAGAAAGCAGCTCTCTCTTCCCCTGACAGCAGGAAGGGGCCGGGTCAGGAGGCAGGCAGGTGACAGAATGGTTTCTATGATCAGTCACTTTAGGAGGATTATCCCAAGATCACATGTACTATTTACATCAACACTACACGCGGAGGTCAAAGAACAATTACCTGGCAAAGCATGGCTAATGTCTAGATCTCCTGCAGAGAATATAGCATCTACTCACATCCTGATGATAGATGTGTACCCACAGTACATAAGGAAAGGATTGTGAACACACATACACAGGTCATGGTGCCAGCGTCAGCATGCATCATCACAGCCGAGGTTTGCTGAAAATTAAAGAGTCATCAACGCAGATGCAACAATCTGATGTAGCCACGGTTCATGAATGACATTGACACCCAAGCAAATAGATATAAACAGCCAAACGACCAACAGAAAGGGAACTCTGGCACATGTAGTAGCCAACACATACATCAATATGTGCAATGATATGTAAGGTCTTCATGATGTGTGGAAGAATCGGGATTTTTAATGTATAATTTAAATATGCCTTAAAGTTTCTTTTTTTTTCTTTTCGCTTTTTGGAGGGCAATTGGGGTTAAGTGACTTGCCCAAGGTCACATGGCTAGTTTTTGTGTTAAGTGTCTCAGGCTGGATTTGAACTCAGGTCCTCCTGACTCCAGGGCCGGTGCTCTATATTCACTGTGCCACCTAGCCGCCCCTGCCTTCAAGTTTCTAAAGCACTTTGTAAACATTATCTCATTGGACCTTCATGGTGATCCAGAGCGCTAATGGGGGGGAGGAGCAGATGGAATTAGGTTTCTCTCTTCTCCCTACTCCAGTATAAGACCGGAAGATAAGTGGAGAGAGAAGGAAGGAAGGCAGGAAAGCAGGAAGAGGATACGTCAGGAGGCCAGCACGTGAGTATAAACACTTGTCCTGAAACACTGCGCTTACCTGGTCCCCAGCCCTCCTTTCTGCACCTCTTCCTGAGCTGGAGGATGGAATGGTGTAACCATTATCATCACACCTACAGGTCTGCATTCCCAAACCAAACGACTGGTGAAGGGCCAGGCTGGCTATCAGTGTTTCTATGCTTTGTGGCCGGTTTGGTTCCTAGAGGTCTCTCTGGCCAGGTCTGGTCAGCAAAGCAGTGCCTCTGGGTTTGGCCCCAGTGCACCCCAGCCCACACTGTCCTCAGTGCCTCCTCAGCTGGCCAGAAGGCTGTTGGGTGATGGCATTGTCCTAAAACATCCCTTTGGGAGTTTCTAGTTCAGCGATGGGCGGCCTTTTCTCAGAGCCTACTGGGCTAACTGACTTTCATTTCTACCCCCAATTCTAAGGATCTCTGATGGCAAAAGGCTGTGTTTATTGACACCCCCATGTCCCCAACTGTTCTGTAAGCAGGCAGGTTTCCTTGGCGGGCCCACTCCCTCCCGCCTTCTCTGAACACCCAGGTTCCTCAGGAATTTTCTATCCCCTTCTTGGAGCACCATCATTTGTTTCTGTCAGTCCTCTTCTGAGCTGAAGTCACGGTTTGTTGGCAAGCATCCTTCAACTGCTCTCTCATCTGGGAGCTACACTGGGCGAGAGCATTTACATCCTCTCCCGGTTCCAGGACTCCAAAGCATAAATCAATAGGGGCCATTGTTCTTGCCCAGACACCTGGAAATCTGAGGTTAAGGCCTGTGGCCTCCTTCCTGGTGGGATTGTCAGTATGTGCTAGAAATGCCAGACGTTGACTCTTTGGAGACTCGGGGTTCACTCCCAGTGATCCCGACAGTTTCATCAATAAGACTTGTATTACTATTCACTATTGCCAATAATAATAACTCACATTTTCATAGTACCTTCAGGTTTGCAAAATGCTTTCTGTATGGTATGATTTGATCCTAAAAATAATCCCCATTTTACAGATGCTTTCTGTATGGTATGATTTGATCCTAAAAACAACCCCCATTTTATGGATGAGGAAGCTAAGGCAGATAAAAGTTAAATGACTTGCCCAGGGTCACACAACTAGAAAGTGTCTGAGGTCAAACTTGAACTCAGCTCTTGCTGACTCCAGGCCCAGTGCTCTATGCATTGCCCCACCCAGCAGCCTCATCTCTTCCATCTGGGTCCAGAGTTGGTATTTGAACCTTCTTCTGTTGTCTAGCTATTCTATATTTACTCCCCTTGTGTCTCAAGTTTCATCGAAATGCTCCACAGAGATCATGCCGTCTACTTCTTCCCATGCTATGCAGTGGTTAGAACGCAAGATTTGGAGTCAGAAGGACCCAGATTCAGATCTTGCCTCCACACTTCCTAGCTATGTGACCATGGGGAAGTCCCTTTGGGCCTTGGTTTCTTCATCTGCAAAATGGGGGTGATAACAGCACTTACCCCTGAAGGCCATCAGGGGGATGAGATGCTGCACCTAGGTAGGCACGTACAGCACTGCACAAATGCAGGGGATTGTTACACTCCAGCCGGTACCTGGAGAACAGGTGTCTGATCAATGTCCTGACTGCATTTGTTTGGAAGATGCTGCTGCTGATCTCAATGCTATCTGCTCTGCGCTTCTCAGGCCTCATTGCACCCGTAATCCTCGGGTCTTCCTTACCTCTGAGCTCACTGGAAACTCGAGCTCCCACCCTGCAGCTGGCCCAGCTCGGTCACCTCAGGACCAGGGAGCAATCCCAGCAGCGGCTGCTGCTGCTTTGAAAAGATGGTCCCTGGTATTTTCAGAACATGGATTTTATGAAACACGGAATGCTTCACATTTAAAAGCGCTTACTGAGCATATGAGTTGGATGAATCCAAAGTGGGTTTTCACAGAATTCATTTTCTTGGCTTTATTTCAGCTGCCTGCCTTTCATATCATTTTCTTTAAAAGCCTGGGCCTCACTTTCTCACCTAAGTTAGAGGTACAGGGGCTACTCACAAGCCCAGGCTCTCTGTTGATTGTCATGGAAACTTTGACCTGTTCTATTTCCAACCAGGGCCAATTCGTTCCTTTTTAGGTAACCTGGTGTGCTCCCTGCCCTGCTCCCACTGGCTCTCCACATTGGCCCCACCTTAGCTTGGACCCAAGGTTGGTTCGACAAATTGTGCCTTAGAGCCCAAGCCCCTGGGCTTCTGGGGGGGTGCTCCCAGGCCTGGCATCTTGAGTCGGTTCTGAGAAAGGAGTCGGTGCTTGATCTGGCTCATTTGAATGGCTTATATGTCTCCTTTAGTCTCATATTCTTAATCAATCAATGAATATTTGTTAAGCACCCACTACACACCAAGCCCTGTGCCAGGCCCTGGGGAGATGCAAAGAAAGACAAAAGACAGAGCCTGTCTTTAAGCAGCTCAGGGTCTAATGGAGGAGACAACCGGAAAGCAACTATGTGCAAATGAATCAACTGGAGATAGTCAACAGAGGGACGGGGTCAGCCTTGGGGGGGATCAGGAAAGGTGGAATCCAGGGAAACCTGGAGGTGAAGATGAGGAGGGAGGGCATGTCAGGCATGGAGGGACAGCCTGGAAAAATGTCTGGAGTCTGGAGGCGGAACTTGCTACTTTTTCCAAATTTCTGGACTTTTTTCTCTTTCACATTCAATCAAGATGCTTTTTAGGACTTTGAATGAGGGGCACCCCAAAGACCACACAAGAACTGAGAATATCTCACCTGGGGCAAGTGTGTGTGTGTGTGTGTGTGTGTGTGTACATGTGTACAAGGTGGGGGTCACAACAGAAACTCAAAGTCTGTATTCAAGGCCAGGGTGTCGATGGCAGCCCAAAGGACAGTCTAACCATGAATGGAGCCATGGCTAGCCCATCTTCCACAGGGCCTAGACTATACCTCTCCTAACTGTGGAAAATCTTGGGGATGAAAAGACTCAATAAGAGCCCAGTCCTTGTCTCAGGACCTTAGATTTCAAGGTAAAAGGCACTTTAGAAGCCACCCATTTTACAGGGGACAGAATAGAGGCTAAGTGACTTGCCCAAGGTCACACCACTAAGTATCAGAAGCCACAGCTGAACTCATGTTCCAGACCCAATGCTCTGTGCACTATGGCGCCACCTAGCAGCCATGGGCAGGAGCACTGAGGGAGTATAGAGACTAAGCCAGCTCATGGTTCTGTCCCATGGGTGATTATGGAACCATGAGGCAGCCTGTGGTGGGGCCAAGAGATAAATCCAAGCAAAGTACTCTGTGAATATTGGCAGGGGGAGAGAACGCTTCAGCCAGGATCAGGGAAGGCTTCCCGAGGAGGGGGCATTCTAGGGAGCCAGACTCAAGTTACGGAGGTTGCCGGCTGAGGATGAATGCTGGGGCCTTTACCAGCAACTTTAATGGTCTTGGCCAAAGCACCGTAAACCAGCCTGTGGTCTGAGAGGAAGGAAGCTTTTCCCTTGGAGCAGAGAAGCCTCGGGGGCAGTATGAGAGCTGTCTTCAGGAGTATGATGGTGGCATGAGTGCTGGGTTTGGAGCTGGGGACCTGGTTCAGATCCTCACTCTAAGCCTTGTTAGCTGTGTGACCCTGAATAAACTAAGTAATTACACTGAGCGTCAGTTTTTTCATCTGAAAAATGAGGGAGCTGGATAAGATGCCCAATGAGGCCCCTTCTAGCACTGGCTACTCAAGTTGTGGTATATGAAGGTAATAGAATATTATTGTGCTATAAGGAATGATGAGTGGGATAATTTCAGAAAAACCTGGAAAGACTTATATGAACTGATACAAAGTAAAGTAAGCAGAACCAGGAAAACCATTGTACACAGTAACAGCAACATTGTTCAATGATCAGCTATGATACTTAGCTCTTCTCATCACTACAAAGATCCAAAACAATTCCAAAAGACTCATGGTGAAAAATGCTATCCACCTCCAGAGAAAGAACTGGTGGAGTCTGAATGCAGATCAAAGCATACTATTTTTCACTTTATTTTTTTTCATGGGGTTTTGTGTGTGTGTGTGTATTTTCTTTAACAACATGACTAATATGGAAATATGTTTTGCATGATTGCACATTTATAACCTACATCCATCCCTTTGCTTACTGTCTCAGGGGAGGGGGAAGGGAGTGGGAGGGAGAGAATTTGGAAGTCAAATTTGAAAAAAAAGAATGATAAAAATTGTTTTTACATGTAATAGGGAAAATAATAAAATATGATCTTTAAAAATTGGAATTGTCCAAGAGTAAAGTGGCCGCCTGGGAAGGTAGGTATTCAAGCAAAAGCTGGCTGAGCACTTGTGGGGTAGGCTGTCTAGGGGACTCTTGTCTGTATACAGGTTAGACTCAATGTCCCTTGAGGTTCCTTGTAACTTTATGATTGATAGTGTAATCTGGATTGCCCAAATTATGCCCAGTGCTACAATGTAGTACAAGGGATAGAGGACTTGGAGAACTCAGATGACTTGGGCTCCAATCCTGCCTCTCACATTTGCTGGCTGTGTGACCTTAGAGAAATCATTTTGCCTCTCAGAGACTCAGTTTCCTCATCTGTAAAATGAGATGGTTATATCATGCAACCTCCAAGTTTCTTTCCCTATGACTCAAAAACTCTGGTCCTATGATCCACTCAAGGACTGGTGCTCTGTTCTCCAAAGCAGCCAGGTCCAGTGAAGAGCCCAGACTGACCACAGACAGCTCCGCATTTGGAGTGGGGCAGGTTTGGGCTCCCCACTTAGGGAAGCTTCTGTGTGGCCTGCAGGCAGTAGCCCAGCACCAGGCTCCCACTGCTCATTTCAGGTCCAGCAGACTGTGTTTGGTGAGCCTTTTCCTGCAGCAGCCAGCTGACACAGGACGAATGACTCACATTTCTATCACAGCACAGTATCCATTAGCATAACTGAGTTTGCACCCAATCTCTTGCCCAAAGCGTCCCCTAAATGCCTTAGCATTTAGTTATGAAATATGTTCTTCTCCCTCGCCTGGAGAAAAGCCTGCTTGAGAATTACTTATACATAAACATACTCTGATACTCTAATGCATGGATGGCAGCGTGAGTGGCGGGGGAAGGACGCATAGAAGAGATATTGCTGAGGGACAATTGACAGGACTTGGTAACTGATTGGATGGGGAGGCGGGGCAGAAGGGGAGGAAGCTCAAAGGTGAATCCAACTCTTGGGGTTGCAGGGACTGAGGGGATGGTGATGCCAGCAGCAGAAATATGGGAATCGGGAAGGGACAGGGGTAGGTTTGGGGGGCAAGTGAAGGTGTGTCATTTGGAAAGGGCTGAGTTTGAAGGGGCAGTCTCCCCACTAAGGAACCCCACGTGTCTCAGTCCCAGGTCTCCATCTGGTACAGAGCATCACCCGAAGCTATAAGGTTCAAAGAAACACTGTCTTTAATTAAAACACACTTAAATACTCCCAGGTAAGAACAGTCTCTAAGGTTGTTAAAATGCAGTTCAACAGAGGGTAAAAGCTGCCCACAGGGAAGGCAAAGATACATCCTGAGGCTTCAGAAATTCCCCAGCAGAGTCCTAGAGCAGACTTTCTATCCTTGGCCCAGAGGGCCCACAGCTGGCTCCCAGAACAATCCACCTGGGGCAAAGTTACTTACTTTGTGCCTGGTCTGCTCCCTGGATCCTTTGATCACAACAACCTGGTTGGTATTATAGGAGTGCGGGGATGGGGGCTGTTAACTCAAGCCTCCTGAGTTCTACCCCAGATCCCTGACTGGGAATGCTACTGTCCTGCCTTCAAGTCTTTACTCCTCTCTTCCCCTCTGCCAAGAATGTGCTCTGTCCCAATCCCTGTCAGCTCACTGAGAGTAGAGCCGATTTCATTTTCACATCCCCAGTGCCTAGCAGAGTGCCTGGCATACAAAAAGTGCCCACTAGATGCTTTTTGCTTGATCACTACCTTTCTCCATCCTGGAAACAGAATACAACCTTTGATCATCCGGATCAGAAGCCATCCCTCTCTCATCTCTGAACGCCCACTTTTATGCCCTGTTCCCACTTCTCATGTGGTCGGTACTGGTTATTTTCTACTTTGTAATTAAGAAATGTGTTGAGATAATTGGGCTATGCAGTACACAGTGGACTTGGAGTCAGGAAGATTTGAGTTTGAATTCCCACCTCAAATACTAGCTGTGTGACCAGGAGACCCTTAGTTTCTGCCTCAGTTTCCTCATATGGAAAATGGGGGTAATGGCAGGAGCTGCTTCGCAGGGCTGTTGTGAGGACAAAAGAGAGTTTTTGCACAGAGCTTCACAAATCTTTAATGTGCTATGAAGCTGTTAGTGCTGTGTCTCATCTTTTTCTGCCTTTCATCTGAAACCTCTCTCTTTAATGCCACTAAGGATCTCTTGATTACTAAACCCAGTGACTTTTTCTCAGCTATTTACCACAGGTCCCGAGTCCACTTTTCCTCCTCTGTGACATTGCTCCTTGCCTGTATGACTAACCCTAAATTCCCCTCCAGGCTGCCCCCTTCAATCTCCGAACTTTCTCTGCTATCTATGCCACTGAAACTTCTAAACCTTGGCAGCTGACTTCACTTCTGGGCTTCCCACACTCGAAACACCCTCTGACCCTTCAGTGTTTTCCTCTCATTGGCTGGTTCCTCCCAGAACCCCCATCTTAGGGAGGCTACAAAAGCCAGTCATGTCTTCATTCTTCTGTAGACTGCCCTCTTGACTCTCTAGACTTGCCCTACAAGGCACAAAGTTAGAGGCATCTCCACTACTGTGCCCTACATGGGGTAGAACCTTCCGAGCCTGTACTGGTCTGATCAGCCACAGTGGGATACATCATACCCTGACCCAACATAATGACATCAGTTTGATCCTCTTCAAGAACAAAGAATGACAACCAACCACAGCAAAACTGGAGAGGCCTCTTCACCCTAGAAGCTCGCCCTTAGACTTTCACATTAGATGGACACTCTGCCTCCTCCTCCCACCCCAATTTTTTCAGTTCCTTCAATGTGCTGTATTTCCCCATTGAGGAGCTAGGTGGTGCATCGGAGAGAGCATTGAGTCTGGAGTCAGGAAGACTCATCTTCAGTTCAAACCCAGTCTCAGACACTTCCTACCTTGTTGACCCTGGGTAAGGCTCTTTGCCCTGTTTGCCTCAGTTTCCTCATCTGTAAAATGAGCTGGAGAAGGAAATGGCAAAGCAGTCCAATATCATGGCCAAGAAAACCCCAAATGGAGTCATGGAGAGTCTGACATGACTGAATAACAACAAAAACTCCCCCATTAGAATACTGGCTCCTTGAGGGCAGGACTGTCTTTCTTTCTGCTTGTATCTGCATTCCCAGCATTTGTGCCTTGCACATAATAAGCACTAAACAAATGGTTATTGATTTGACTCAGGGTCCATTACATATTTATCATCCCTGTCCTGCCCCCTACTGGACATGACAACACACTCCAGGGCTTGTCCCGGGTCCTCACTCATCTGCTCTGCTCCCATGGGTTCAACTCGATTCTCTTTGCCAAGGATTCCCAGGCTCCCAGTTCAGGCTGAGCCAGTCTCCTGGGCTCTAGTCCTACCTTTCCAAGTGCCAACAGGAGCTCTCCCACCAGTGTCTGCAACTTCCCATCCCCCTCAAAATGTATCATCGCTCAGGTTTGGAATTCAGGAGCCATTCTCAATGCTTCCCTTTCCCATTCTGTACTTATTCAGTAGCCAGCTCTTATAATTTCTCCTCTTCATTTCTACCACAACCAACATGATTCAGGTCACCATCTCATTCTCCCTAGAATGCTGCCATAGTTCCTCACTAGGTCTCCTTGAAGCCAGCTTCTCCAATCCACCTTCCATCTAACCACCAAATCGGCCTTTCTGAAGTCCAGCACTACTCAAATACCTTCAGTGACTCCATTTCCTCCAGGATAAAATTCCCATGCTTGCTTCTGTTTTGCTTTGAAAGTCTTTCACTATCTCATCAGTCTCTATTTCTAGACTGATTATGTGCCCACTCGACTTTACAGACCAGCTGGCCTATGTCCTGTTTCTCATACATGACATGCCATCTTCCCATGTCTGTGCCTTTGTACAAGCTGCTTCACAGCATTCTCTACCTCCTCTCCTCTGCCTCTCAGCATCCCTCATTCCTTCAAGGCTCAGTTCAAGTGCAACCTCCTACAAGAGGCCTTTCTGGCCTTGCTCAATATCTTGGGAATGTTAAGGAGTTTTCTCTCTGGGTCTCCTCCGGTAGACTGGGAGCTCATGGAGATGGGGGATTTTGCCTTCGAATCGCCAGGACAGTGCCTGTCACACAGTAGGCACTTCATAAATGCTGGCTGATGGACTGCTTGCCTCCGTATAGGTTGGGTTTGCCCAGTTACTTGAGCTACACAATCTGATTCATTTCATCTTTGTTTACTGTTTACTGTGTTAACTAGAACAGCATACTTCTGTAGCCTGCACACAAACACATCCTGAGTTAAACTGAATTGGTATTTGTAGCCTAGATTTTAGCAAAGCAATGGACCAAATGTTTCATACTATTCTGTGCGTAACAGGAGGGGACTTGGGTTCGGTGTGGGTTGGACTCGATGTCCTCTTTCGATCCTAAAATTCTCAATTTTCTGCTGGGCCAGGCACAGTGGCTTCTCAGGGGAGGTATTTGTTCAATGAAATATGGCTGGGAACAGTCTTTTTTGTCCCACTGGCTGCATAGCTGTAACTGTCTTAAACTGTCTGATTGAGCATAGTCTGGCTTTTCCTATATTGTATCTGAGGGCAAGGGCTTCCATCACTCCCATCAGTTGATACCATATAGTAAGAGGGGGAGGGCATGGAGGCCATCCCTTCCCCTTAATCCCCCAGGCCATGTGGTCTTGAGAAACAGGCCTAAGAATATGGCCTTATTCATTTGCCCTTTCCAGTTCTGGTACAGGGAATGGAGTCTATGACCCAAGAGCCGGGGCAATTAGGGAGTCCCAGATTGCAGGCTAGGTGTTGCAGCCAGCCCAGAGGTGAGGTTGAAAGGGTCTAAGAAGTCAGCCTAGCTGGGCTTTGTTCTTGAACTTGAACTGTGAGCTAAATTCCTCCCTCTTCCCAGAGACTGGGGGATGGGGAGGTGGGGGTATTATGTACTCAGGCAGTTTGGGAGAAATGCCCGTAAATTTGTTTTTGCTATATCTTTGAAGCAAATATACATTTGTAAAAGCTAACTCAAAGTAGAATTGTGAATTGGAACTAAGGGGCCAGTCACTAGGCCCCTAAAAAGATGGGTGAATATAGTAGATGAGGGCTTGAGCGGAGGAGAGCTGACAACTCCCCTGACCCCAAGGGAACGGAGGTGGGGGGAGGTAAAATATTATGGTCTTGGCCCTCAGGAGGGGGCACAAAGCAAGCAGATTACACGTCCCATGTGGAAGGTTTGTACCACCTGACCAGAAGGCACTAGTCCCTGGTGATGAAAATATTAGCCACACAAGTCTGTGAAACCAAGAAAAATAAATAATGAGTCTCAGTCCTAGGCAGGCCCTTGGCCTTGGTCAGTAAGACAATGAGAAGAGAGTGCTAAGAATTATATAGTTTTTAGAGAATCAACAAGCTTTCAGCAGAATGTCAACACCATAAACAGGAGATCCTTTGCAAATGACCAAGAAGGGAACGTGTCCCTCGAGGACTTGAACGATGTCCATCTTGAACCATTTGCTATAAATGAAACCAGAAGAAATAAGGAAATTGCAGCTAAATGAGATGATGGCCCCCAGAGTTGGCAGAGTTGGTTTTATCACATGCTCCAAAGCTTCAAGAAATATTATTTCATAAGACATTCGGGCTTCACATATTGCAATCCTAGGATAAGTATCTGCAAATACACCACCATGAAAATAATTGCAGCTTAGGCACCAAAATCAGTCGCTAAGGATGAAGTGGTGAGAAATTCGATAAAGAATTTGATAAAACCTGCCAAATCAAATCAACATGCTCTGATACTTGGTAACTTCAATGGAGAGACAGGGAGAGATAAGGATAGGGAAAAATATATGGTTCAGGAGGAAAAATGGGAGGCCGCAAACTTGTCGGCTGTACAGAAACCTCACACTTCCATGTTATGAAAACCTTGCTTAAAAACAAAGGAATTAGCAGAATTGGTAGACACTGGCTACAGCGAGGAGCAAATGCCAACCCAAGGAATGACACCCTGACATTTTAATAGACAAGAAAGACTTAGTACAGACGTGGGAGTTATCCTTGGGTCGGCTGTCTGTTCAGTCAGACTATCGATTTATCAGAGCTCAGATAAGAATTTATAATAAACAGGAATAGCAATGAGAAAAGGTGGGAGAGATACAGTGAAGAAGATTTAATACTAAATGATGTAAACAAGCTATAGCATGCCTATACAGACAATGGAAAAGGGACAACAGAAAGGAACAGTAGTGATGGTTATAATTCACAAGTTAAACCAATCAAAATAATTACTCCAATAAGGAGACTGAAAGAGCCCAGAAAGCTAGTAAATATAATAGCTAATAACCCTAACTAAGGCTTGTGTAGGGTTTACTGTATGTCAGGCACTTACAATGATTTCACTAGATCCTCATAATGACCCTGGGAAGCAGGGGCTATTATTATCCTCATTTTACAGATGAGGAAACTGAGGCAACCAGTGACTTGCCCAGGGTCACACAGCTAGTTCTTACCAAATGAAGAAAACCATCCAAAAGCAACATTTGGTTGGAATATAAACTCATTTAAAAATCATAGTCAAAACTTTTTTTAAAGAGGTTGATGGATTTATGATGGTTTATGAGCAGTATATTCTCATCAAACAGAAACAAGCTATGGAAGGAAAAAGCAGTTTCTACAAGGCTTGCCAAAATGTCCAAAGAATCAAATATGAGCATATTCCATTTTATGGGCTGCGTACAACTGTGTACAGTCAGATCACTCCTCAGAGGCAGCATGAAGCCATTCTAGCTTCACATCTGACCTCACCATCAGGAAGGTCTGGGTCCAAGTCCTGTCTCTGACATGCACTGTTGGATTGACCCCAGGCAAGTCATTCAGTGCCCTAGGAAATTCTCTAAGGCTATAAATGGCAGAGCCAATGACACAACCAAAAATGGAGCAATTTCTGAAATTTCTATATTTTTGGTTTAACTTCATCTTTGCCCTCCCACCCTGTTTTAGGCCTAGATAGCTGGAGAAACGGCTTTGTGATTTATATTTCTAGAGACTGAAATGTCGGCCCATTTGAGGGTTATTGTTCTCAAAACCCCTAACTGAATCATCCAGGAGGCACATCCTGTAGAAGACTTAATCAAAGCCAGTCCAAGGCAGAATGAAGACCACCTCCATATAAAACAGCATTGTCACAGCTACCTCAATGTCCTTTGTTTTAAATGAAAATGCTTGCAAAGTTGTGTATAAAACCTGTAATTTGGGGGCAGGAAATCTCCAAGAAATCATGCCCTTGTCCTTTTTTTTTTTTTCATGTTCAGTGAGGATTCTGATGATTCCCTGTTCCAGTTTCCCGTTAATTACCACTTTCAAGGTAGGATTATTCAGATTTGGCTTTGCCCAGCAAACACAGGCAGGATCACCTATGCTGTTTTCTCTTAGGTACGCTGAGGAAAATCAAACTGCTAAATATTTCTTGTGCTGGCAAATGGAGAAAGACAGAGAGTGAACCATCACCAATTTGGTTTTGCTTGTTACTAAATAAATCCCCAGATGTGAGGAAAGGTTACAGGAGACTGGGCTGATCTCTCCTGGAGAATAAAGGGATAGAGGATAATTTAATAACAGCTTCCAAGCATGGGAAGGGTAATTATGAGGAAGAAGGTGATCAGCTGTTCTCCATCCCTCCCCCATCCCCCAGGAGGATTCACAAAAAGATGGGGGCACCCTTCCTTCCTCTGTGTTTTCTCTTCCAGGCAGCAAAAGAATGAAGAAAAATGAAGGAAAAAAGACTTCTGGAAGTATCCTTCTTCAAGGCAAGCTTTCCTGTCTGTTGTGCTATATTCATGCCATAGAAGAAGTGTTTGATGAAACTGGGGATGCTCAGCCAGAGGAAGAGAGGACATAAAGAGCATCATGGGATGGACAACACAGTGGAGTAACTAATTCTTGTCTATAGACTGCTCCAACCTAGTGACCTTAAAAGCAAGAAAATATTTGTCAAACTAGAATAGCTACAGCTAAATTCACGAGAAAATAGAAATAGTGCGTAACAGCCCCATGAAATACTATCAGGAAACTATCAAATTAGAGTCCCCCACTCAATATATAGTCAAGTCTGAGCAATGCAACCAAAATGGTGGACCACCAGTGTCTTGTCACATGAGAAGTGCAGCAAGGAAGACAGTGTCAATGAATCACAGAGTATATCAAGGAGAGTGAGGTGGAAGGAAACCAGAAAGGCAGGAAAGGTCCAGATTATGAGGCCAAAGAGAAGACTGTTGATGCTGGAGGAAATAAGGAAGTACTGACCTTCATTGAATATGGAGGAAAGCATAGGTGGATTAGACACCCCGTCTTCCCCTTACTGAAGCTCCCTCTAAGCAGGGCCATCCAACTGAAGGAATCTGAGGATCCCCAGCCTTTTGGATCTGGGCAGAAATGGAAAGGGGAACTCAATAGGGTCTGACAGTCATTTAAGAAATAATCCCTAGGCTGTCATCACATTGCTAGGGTGCCTGGGGAATAAGTGCTTTGTCATTTTAGACTGTGGCAAAGCTTTCTTTTCTTTTCCTGTCAACCTGGCTGTCTCTTTAAAAAATACTATTTGATATATAGGATAGCCACATGACATATATAGCCCTGATATTCAGCAGATCTGTCTGCCCCTTATCACTGGGGTTCCCCCCTTTCCCATCCAGGTTCTCCTAACTGGGAAAGAAATACTAGAACATAATAAATGCCTTCCTTAAAAACACATCGAGTGGAGTCAAGTCCTGCATGAAAGCCTCAGAGTTGGGGGTGGTGAGGGGAGATGTCCTCAAGGGGAAAAGGTTTTGGAACACAGTCAGTGACACACACACAACTCTAGGAAGCCCCTGAAGTGGGTGCCCAACTGTATACATATTATATGGTTAAGAAATACATAAACGCTAAAATGAATATTGGTGGCTTCCTTGGTCCCAGGGGTGTGCTCTACCCTGGCTCCTGCGAAGAAACTTCACCCAGGGCTGTGCAAAGGGAAAGGAAGGAAAGAATGAATTTGGAGGCATTTAGTAGCCCTCATCTGCCCACGGAAGATATTTACCTTGGTAAAGCCCTGATATGGGAAGCACCGACAGAAATGGGTCCTGTGGAAATCTCCCGCAGCTGCACCTTGATTCTGGGATCCGGGGAACCGCCCATGCTGTCTCGCTGCTTGCTGCTGTCCAGCGAGGGCCATAAGGAGATTGCCCTATGTGAGATCCACTTCCCCAGAGGCAGCAAGGCTGCAGCCAACCATCTTCCTGGGCAGGTAGCTCAATCGAAGCTGCCTAGGACGAGTCACAATGGGGATCGCTCTATGACTGGGATGAGAGACGATGGCACAGTCTTTTCTAGGGATCCACCCTCTAGACGCGTTCCCACTGAGGCAGCAGCAGAGCCCTCAGGTTCATCTCAGGTTTCCTAGGCAGGTGGCTCAATCAAAGCTTCAGGGTGTGAGAGCCACGGCAATGGCGCAGTACCCTCCAGGGATCCGCCCTCCGGACCCATCCCCACCAAGGCAGCTGCGCCAGTCCTCCTGATTAGCTCAGGTTTCTAGGGAAGTTCCCTCAACCAAAGCTGACTGGTGCAGGGTATAGTAGGGAACGCACGATGATAGGGATGTGAGGCCAGTGGCGCAGTCTCCTTCAGGGAGCCGCCCTGCGGACCCACACGCACTGATACAGTAGCGGGCACACCCTCCCGATCAGCTCAGGATCTTAGGCAGGCAGTTCCGTAGAAGCAGCCCAGCCCGGGGCATAGCGCAGATCATTCTATGAACGTGATGTGAGGACAGTCCAGGGAGCCGCCCTGCGGACCCATTCGGACCCATGTGCACCGACACAGTAGCAGGGGCTCCCTCCTGATTAGCTCAGGGATCTTAGGCAGGCAGTTCAGAGAAAGCAGCCGGGCCTGGGACATAGCAGGGATCATTCTATGACCAAGATGTGAGACCAGGGAG
>NW_027185850.1:7685637-7703975 GCF_028583685.1 Petaurus breviceps papuanus | reverse complement strand
CCAATCAGCTCAGGGATCTTAGGCAGGTGCCTCAATCACAGCAGCCCGGCCCAGGGCATAGCGAGGATAGTTCTATGACCGAAATGTGAGACCCGTGGCGCAGTCTCCTCCAGGGTTCCGCCCTGTGGACCCATACGCACACACGCGGCAGCGCTGCGCCCGATCAGCTCAGGGATCTTAGGCAGTTGCCTCAATCACAGCAGCCCGGCCCAGGGCACAGAGGGGATCACTCTATGACCAAGATATGAGAGCGGTGGTGTGTTCTTCTCCAAAGATCCGCTCTCCGGAACCATCTCCAATGAACAGCAGCTGCGTGCCCTCCGGACCACCTCAGGTTCCCCAGGCAGGTGGCTGGAGACTGGGGAGGATCAAGGGGATCTGGTCGTTTTCTTGCCTGTTCTGGGGTGAAAGTTGCAACACAGTGATGGTGCCTGCCTCTCCAGACCCTCCCTCCTGCAGTAGCTGGCTGCATCTTGAGTGGAGGAAGGTGACCGCACAGTATTTTCCCTAGGCGGAGCGAGACAGACATTTACAGCCGGATGGAGAAGAATGGTCAGCCCCCCCCCCCTCCCCAGAGAGCGCATGCGCCTTCTGTCTCCTGCCGCAGTCCCCCAAGAGTAGGCAGGGAGGAGCCCCGCCCAAGAAAATGTCCCCAGTGCATAGAGACTCCCACCCCCTGTTGCATTGCCTGGTCTCCAGCCTCTGGTGAGAAGAGGAGGCAGACCTCCCTCTGATGACTTGCCTCTCATCCCCTGCTGTCCCCCCTGTGTCCCTGAGGGAAGGTGGCAAGGAGCTGGGCCTTCCTTCCGTCTTCTGCTGCAGCCGGGGTGAGGAGGGAGACCCTCCTTTGACCCACAGACTGCACATGCGCAGCACTTTCTGCTGCGCATCAGTGTGTCCCGCAGAGCAGGCGACAAGGGGCCGCTGCCCTGTCCTTCCACCAGCCTGAGCCCCACCTGCAGTTCGGGGGCATCAGGTGTGAAGAGGCAGAGATGATCACGCAGCCCCTCTGGCTGCACCTTCTGCAAATTTCTGTTCCCCACCCTCCGCTGGGCCCAGGCTGCAGGCAATTCTTTTGTACCTCTCTCAACTATGCCTCTTCTGAACCTTCCCAAACCTCCCCCTCTCACATCAGAACCTTGCCTCCTTTTTTATAGAGAAAAAAAAAGTAAAGGCCATTCACCATGCTCTGCCTCTTGCCCCCTCATCTCCTATCACTCAGGTGCCCTGTCACTCTCTCCTCCCACACCCCGACTCACATGATGAGGTGGCCTTACTCCCTACCAAGGCAAACCCCTCTACCTGCACAAGTGACCCACTGCTATCCTACCTCCTTCAACAGATTCCCTGTCCTCCAAATGCAGGTCTGAGCATATCATGCCCCCACTCTCCAATAAACTCCAGTAGACTCCAGGATACAATAAATCAACTGATAAATATTTATTAAGTGTTTACTTTGTGCCAGGGCAATCTCCTATGGGGCAGCTAAGTGGCACAGTGGACAGAGTGCTGAGCCTGAAGTCAGGAAGACTTCCTGAGTTCAAATCTGGCCTCAGACACTTAACTTGCTGTGTGACCCTGGACAAGTCACTTAATCCTGTTTGCCTGGAGAATGGAACAGCAAAATGAGCTAGAGAAGGAAATGGAAAACCACTCCTGTATCTTTGCAACAAAAACCCCAAATAGGGTCACAAAGAGTTGGACTGGACTGAAAAACACCTGAAGACTGAAATGTACCTGGCACTGGGCTAAACTCTAGAGATACAAAAGAGGCATAAGACAGTCCCTGACCTCAAAGAGTTTACAACCTAATGGGGGAAACAAGATGCAAACACATCTATACAAAAGGAGCAATACACAAGATAAATAGGAGGTAATTCATAGAGGGACTCAATCTCCAGGATCAACTAGAAAATCCTCTATCTGATTTTCAAAATCCTTCATAAGCTGCCTACCTTCTTACACCTCAGTGTGCACATCCTCTGCAAGTCCCTCTCCTTGTCTCTGCCCCCTGGGCTCTTAGCAGCTTTCAGCTGCAGTGCCACCTTTTGCCAGCATTCTTCAATCTCAATGCCTTCTCTCTCAGATTGCTTCCACTTTCTCTTGTAGCTATCTTGTTCATCCATAGCCGGCTCCCTCATTAGGCTGAGAGCAGAATATTCTTTGCCTGTCTTTGTATCCTCAGGACTTAGCACAATGCCTGACACATAATAAGTCTTTAGTAAATTCTAGCTGACTTGTCAGGCTTTTATTCAGCACTTATTATGTGCCAAAGACTGTGCTAAGCCCTAAGGGTACAAAGTGACACTCACTGACTTCAAGAAGCTTACATTCTGATGGGGGAGATAACATGTGAACAACTCTGTGCCAACAAACCATGAAGAGAAGAACCTGGAGGGAAGGCACCAGCATTACCAGGCATCCAAAAGCTTCTTAAAGAAAATAGGGTTTCACCTGAGACTTAGCCAAGGAAGCCAGGAAGTGGGGGGGGGGGGGTGAAAAGGGAGAGCAGTCCAGGCCTGGGAGGCAGCCAGTGAAGAAGCACAGAGAGGGGATGTTACAACAATTAATATAACTGGGAAATGACACTTGCTGGGGCAGCAGTATGGACAGTCTCCTTGGAACCTACCTGAATTCAGGAAACATTCTATTCCATGGCCTTCTCTGAAAATGTTTGTATTGACCCAAGGAGGGAGGGCATGGTAGACTCAGCCTAAGTCACATTAAGACCAACCCTGCTCATCTCTCCTACTGAGCAAATGTAGAGAACTGGGAGATAAACAGGAGCAAGCCATTCTCACCAGTTATCAATAGATGAAGTTGACACTGGGTTTTAACGTTTTTGATGCACTCTACATTTTTGATCTCTTTTGTTCCTCACAACTACCCTGTCAGGTAGGTGAAGCTGAAGTGAATGGATCCTTTAAGAAGATGGTGTCGGGGCAGCTAGGTGGTGCAGTGAGTAAGAGTGCCAGCCCTGGAGTCGGGAGGACCCAGGAACGTTCTGGCCTCAGATACTTAACCCCCCACACACACACACACAAATTGTCTGTGTAACCTTGAGCAAATTACTTAACCCCAATTGCTTTAAAAAAAAATAAAAGAAGATGTTGTCTAAGAGAGGGATTTGCATTTCTGGACCAAGTCTGACAATAGAGGAGTGGCTTCAAGTGAATTAGGACAGAGTAACATTTTATGTAATCAAAACATAGTGATGTGAGAAGAACCAGGAACAAGAGAGGAAGAAGGCTGAACAATTATCAACTGAAGATGAATGGTGGCTGAAACAAAAATGATATTGTCATCTGAATATACTATAGACGACCTGGACAGAAAGCAGAAGTCAATGAGGAGATGGGGAGTATAGCACAAGACTGGCATAGAGTTAGGATATATCAATAATGAGGAAGTTCAGTTATCAAGAAGCCTACCACAGCATCTTCTCTGGACAAATTAGACATTTCTAATTTCTTGATTTACTTTAATGATAATTTAATCCTTCAAAAGGTAGAGAAAACAACTAGGTTGAAATGGGTACTGAGTGTAGTAGGGAAGGAGTCAATGCAACAGAGAGGGAGGAAAGTCTGCTATAGTCACATGTACCATGGGTTTAGGGAGAGCAATTGTCTTTAAAAATATTTATTGATATAACTTATTTTTATATTACCTTGATTTCAGAGTATATCTCTCAATATTCTACCCACTGAGTCATCCCTTGTAACAAAAAAATAAAGATAAAAAATAACATATAGCAAAACTGGCTCACATGAAAAGATTTTGACAGTATACCCAATGTTCTAGACGTTCAAATGAGAGAGAGACAGAGAGAGAGAGAGAGAGAGAGAGACAGACAGACAGACAGACAGACAGACAGACAGAGAGAGAGACAGAGAGAGAGACAGAGAGAGAGAGAGAGAGACAGAGAGACAGAGAGAGACAGAGACAGAGAGACAGAGACAGAGAGACAGAGAGAGACAGAGACAGAGAGACAGAGACAGAGAGACAGAGAGAGAGAGAGAGAGAGAGAGTTGCATTTTCACAACTCTTCTCCAAGGCCAGACTGCTTTATTATATTTACAGTATTCAGTTTCCAAAGAGTTTAAGAAAAGGATAGGCAGGAGCCCATGGACTAAAATTCTGCTAACAAAGTTACCCCAGAATGCATGGGATACTCTCAAGACTGAAATTCTGATATATGAAAAGAAATAATATTGATGACAAGGAAAAAGAATTCTATACAAAAACCAAGGTGGATTAACTGGGAGCTCACCAAGCAATTTAAATTATAAAAGACATATATAGAAAATAAAAGCAATGGCAGATAGGGATGAATCCAAAAGCATGGGCTGGTCCTATCTGAATTTCATCAACAAACCCATGCTGTCCACCTCCAAAGTGACAGTTGATGAATTCAGTACAGGTTGAAGAATCTTTTCTTCTCTTTTCCTTTTTTTTGTCTTCTCTGCTCTTTATTTCTGGCCATGGCTAATGTGAGAATTTGTAATGGACTTTCTGTTTCTTGCCTTATTGAATGAGGAAAGGGGAAGAGAGAGGGAGAGAATTCAGAACTGAAAATGAAATAAAAATTTAATTTTAAAGAAAAAATTACATCAGCAGAATTTTTAAAATGACAGAATATCAGAATTAGAAAAGTCCATCTATTTCAACCTATACCAAAGCAAGAATCCACTTATGAACATGCCTAAGGAGTGGTTATACTGTCTTTTCTTAAAAACACTCCCAGTCACATTCTTGACTATACAGACCTCTTCTATGTCCAGCTGATATCTCACCTACAACACCTCTGTCTCTACAGACTTCTCACTTTGGAAGATTTCTCTGAGTCTTCAACCTTGTCCTCTGGTCAATTCATCCTAGAACCTCTATTTTGGAGCAAGTATCCAAGCCTGCCCCATGCTTACTGCTTAACTCCTCCTCTGACCAGACTCCTAATTCTCTGGACTTCTCTTCTGTGCCTGCTCATTCACCCCCAGTTTTCAGCTTCCTCTTATGTATTACCTTCGACTATTAGAATGTAGGGCAGCTTAGTGGCACAGGGGATAGAGTGCTGGACCTGGAGTCAGGAAGACTCATTCTCCTGAGTTCAAATCTTGTTTCAGATACTTGCCAGCTGTGTGATCCTGGATAAGTCACTTAACCTTGTTTGCCTCAGTTTCCTCACCTGTCAAATAAGCTGAAGAAGGAAATGGCAAACCACTCCAGCACCTTTGCCAAGAAAACCCCAAATAGGGTCACAAAGAGTTGGACACAAGTACAAAACACCAAAATTAGGATGTAAGTTCCTTAGGAGTACAGACAGTCTTTCTGCTTGTATCTGCCCTCCCAGAACTTAGCACAGTATCTGCTACATGGAAAACACTGAATAAATGCTTGTTGACTGACTTCACTTTAAGTGAAGGAAAAATCATTATCTCTCAAGGCAGCCCAGTTCACTTTGGCATTGCTCTAGTTCATATAAAGTTGTCCCTGAAATCCAGCCAAAATTTGCCCTTGCGCAATTTTAAGCCAGTGCCTGGCACTGTACACTATTAGTAAAATGCACCTTGGGGTCAAGGAAAACGTGTTTAAGCCGTTGTCCACGTGACAACCATTCAGACACTTGAAGGCAAAAAGCACATCCTCCCTTGGTCTTCTTTCTCCAGGTTCAATCCTGCCCTCACATGCATAGGATTGTGGCCACCTCCTTTATACTAAGGCTATAAAAGAGAAGATAGTTGAATGTAACTGGTCTCTAGAGACCAAGGCCAGGGATGGATACAAGACCTCAGTTCTTGTCTGTTCAAGCCAATGGGAGCCAAGGAACCATGAGGCTGGGACCAGGTTTAAAGACCATTTCTTTCTTCCTTCAATCAGAAGGGGAAACAAGAACCAATATCTCCCACGAGATGAAAGTAATAGCTTCTGGATTGAAAAATAATTGAGGACAAGAGGACCAGACATCTAAGAGTACTGCTATTGTCACATATTGTGACCACAAGTGAACCACTGTGGTTTGCAAACTTTCCAGGGAGAGCAAATGCCAAGGGCTAGAGAGTGGAGACTTTAGCTACTGCCTGCGTACTGAGAACCCCTGGCTATTCAACGCTTCCCCAGCTCACTCTCTTCCCTTTCACTGGCTCTCACTGAGCCCATCTCCTATTCTGTGTTTCTTTTAAACAGAATGTTTGCTTTCTGTATTGACCAAGCAATCTCAAAAAGAAACTGCTTTCTCAAAGGTATCATTCTCCGTGTGAGCGTGAGTCCTTAGGGAGATCAAAAGAAACAGTAAAGAAAGAAACTGCGGCCTCTCTGGAAGGCAACAGAGGGAAAGTAACCTGCTGGGGTGTCCAAATGAGGGCTGAAGACGAACCACAGAGAGTCTACTGCGAAACAGTACTGGGACTCCCCCAGAAACAGGAAAAAGAAAAAAAACCATGAATCTGGAACTCCAAGAGAGACAGTCAATCTTAAAATGCTAGAGTTAGAGATGGGCCACACTGGAGAGACTCTCTAGTCCAAGTCCTTCCTTTTACTGATGAGGAAACTGAGTCTTAAGAGAGTTGGGCTTGACTGCTAATTTCTTGAAGGCAGGAGTCGTTTCAGTTCTGTTTGTTTGTGTATCCCCAGCACTTAATACAGCAGCTAACACTGACTCGTGCATACTGGGCCATTAATAAATGCTTGTTGATTGAATAATTGATCAGTTATTCATGCTCGAACAGAGGCACAACTTATGTTCAGTTCCTCTGAATTCTTTTCACTAGTCCACGTTCCCTCCATATGACCCCATGTTCGTTTCCATGATAAGATGAAAAACGTTAAGAGTTAAACCAATTGTGCCTGACTCAGGTGGTAAAAATGATTGGGGGAAGGGCAGGTAGCTTTGTAGATTCCGATTTTGATTGAGCTTCACTAGGCATCCTTGTTAGAGAAGGCTTAAACATGAGGGATCATACAGAGCCCTATGTATGTGGTGGTTTGACTTCTCAGCACTCTGATAAGGAATGTGGATCTCTAATGAAATTTAATAACCCCCTCCTGGAGAGCACCTGCTCCATCTGTCAGGACTATGCTTCAAGTCAGCATTTTTTTTGGCTCCCAGCCTAAGGATAATTGCCGTACATCCAATTAGAAATGCAAACATTATGGTAGGTACTTCTAATTGAAAAATCACAGTGATGCCCCAGGACTTTGAAGCTGAGATCTCATGGGCTCCTTTCTTCCTCTGGCTTCTCTGGCCCCATTGCCTTCTTCGGGGCCCCTCCGTAAATGTGGATTAATGACAGTAGTTTAAGGCCACCATGCACCTCTGCTACTCTGAACTGCCCAGGACTCAACAGCCCTAATAGAAAACAGGTTCATTCCAGGAACAAAATGTGCTTTTGAATCCTTGTCAGAAGCATTCAGGCACACCTGTGCTTGTCTGTGGTTAAATATGCTAATCATAGGGGGATTTGCATATGTAAATGAAACACTGAAAAGTGACCACTATCCAAATAAGGTACTCAGGACAATAAAGTTTGTTATTGGCTAAAACCTATGTTTTGAAACTATTGCAGTTGGCTGAGTCTGGGTGGGCAATCTAGTTAGAAATTGGAAAAGAATCAGGGCTGGCTACCCAAACACCAAAACCACATTACCACATTACTGCTGTGACACTTTCTGTGCCAGCAGGGACATACTGAAGCCAGCCCATATCAGCTATAGGGAGCTGGTGGACAAATTTTCAGAATGAGCACTTACACTTTGGAAATCAGCAAATGCTACAGATCAGGGTTTGATATATGGTTTTGTGGATTTCTAGACTTAAGAACATGATGAATAAAATGTTACAATGCATATTAAACTTCAAATTGTGCCATGTGCACTTTTTTTTTAGGAGAGCTGGGTGTTAAACATTTAATAGCATATCCCTGGTTCAACAGGCACCCTAAATATAATCTTACAGCATTTCCATTTTATAGTACGTAGTTATATGCTTAGCTAATAAATATTTGCTTGACCCTAGTACATAGGTGAAGTTGGTAAGAATGATTGATTTAATACAACCTCACCCTGATTTAAGTGATAAGATGTTCAGCTAATCAATCCATCCATCATAAGCCTTAGGCCAAGTGTGAAAAGTTATTGAAAGTCATTTAGCTACGTCAATGGCAGCCAGACAGGAAATCTGTTCCAATTGACTGATTTTCATCAAGCCCCCTGAGTTGAGGAGAAAAATATTGTTAGCTTTAAGACAAGAATTTTAGAAATCGGGAGAAATGTTACTTTCCAGAACACCTCTGGAGTAGGAATGGCCTGGATTAGGGGAGGGGTATGGGAGATCTTAGATTCAGTCTTCAGTCTTCTCTCCTCCGCCACCTGTAAAGAGGTCTTTGTGAGGTGCAAAGACTTCAGAAGGTTTTAGATATCCTATCATTCCATTTGTACTGGGAGCCAGTGACAGGCAGGGCTATGTATTCCTGGCTCTATGAACAAAAATAATACAGCATGCTTAAGAGACATTTCTTGAGTACCTGAGGAATGGGAGAAAAAGACTTCCAGCAACCAGAAGTAATGAGTGAACCCTTTGCCCCATACGCATTCTAAGCTTGAATCCACTTTTCCCTGAATAAAGTATGGCCTTGTGGAAGAATGTCAGAGATTTTGACAGAATGTTTTCTACCAACTCTTCTTATTATATCACCTTAGTGAATACTCCTTTCTGAAAGCTAATTAAGTTTGTCTGATTAATTGACAATTAATAATCATGGGAGAAGCACACTAGTGAGGGTTCATGAACTATAGAATCCAAATCTCACTCCCTAGCTACTCAACTCAAGGGAGACAAAAGCCTTAAGCCTAGACTCCCTCCCCCTTCCCCTAAAGGATGCTTTTCATTAGATAGGGTGAAATACAGAGCAAACCCATCTCAGGTTTTGCTTCCTTCTTTTCCCATTCCTTCTTTGTCCAGTTCTGAAACTATTGGCATATGAGCAGTTGAAATCAAAAGCAAGGGAGTCATGCTCGATGTCATTCCACCAAGTGAGAAAAATGCCCAATACTAAGGAGAAGACGAATAGGGAATGCAGTAAGTTCAGGAATTCCTTATGCTGCCACAAGGGAGTTTTGCCTTCTCCAAGCCAATTGTAGGTTCTTGGATCCATGGGGACCTGTAACTTTCATCTGTACGGCACAGAGCAAAGTTATGATAAACTCTATGACAACTGCCACCCCAAACCAATGATGTATGGTCTGGAGAAATAGAAAAAAAATTGCTGAGATATCCTGTTCTTGTAGAAGCCCTTGGAAATGCAGGATACTGAGAAAATCTTAAAGAAAAAGATGTCAGACACTAGAAATACTGAATCAAGATCAATTAAACATGTTGCTAGCTGTCCATACCCCTCCTGTGACTGTCTAGGTAGAAAACATTTTTGACCCCATTGAACTTGAACCTAGTGTCCCAGGCTCTAGTGAGGAACCATTCATAACATCCATGATGGTCAGAAAATCTATAGAAGGGGGAAAATAAGAAATCAGGAGGAGTCAGTGCATACACCAGGTGATGGTTACAACAGATTGCTAAACATATGCCTCAAACTATGGCAAAACCTAGCTCAAGTAGTTGCTGAGAGTAAGCCAAGAGAGTATGGACACCATCTTGTTCTGATTAGGGACTTAGAGTTTCTATGTGATGATGACCTCGTGAATCAGAGACTTTTAAATCCCCTAATATTATATACAGAAGTCACAAATGGACAAGAGGACAGATCCTCACTCTGCTAAGTCTTTAGGGTCTAGAGAAACAGGTGGCCCACTTTTCTTCTCTCCACTGTAGATGGGATTGGAAAAACTTAGATGAAGCCAAAGAATTATTGAAACAGCTGTCATGTTTAAATTCTTACATAAAGAAAGAGACAATTGTGGGGAGTGGGAAAGTCTTGAAGGAGCACTATTCAAACAAGAAATGCAAATATTTTATTTAGGGGTGCTCTAAGTACTTGCACACCAGTCTGGTGAATAGACTGGGTTTTTGCAGAACAATAGGGAATGTTATGAACACCCTCAATGATGATATAGAGGAAGGCAGACACAAACCACGGGAATCTTACTAGGAGATCAGGCGTCCCATGGGAACCCCATCTATCTCAACCAAAGGGATATGCCTATTTAACAGTTTGGTCCTATACAGAATATTTAATTATAACAAGCCCCAGATACCAAATGCCATCCACTGGGGGGGGTGCTAAAAATAGACAGTAAGTTTATAGCACTAGTGGACATTGGGTAACAGGCCCAACAAAGTGGACATATTTAAAGGAGAATAATGTATCAATTTAATTCAGTTCGATAGATAATTATCAAATGCCTGGCATGGTGCTAAACTCTGGGAATACCCCCCCAAAAAAAGCAAAAGGCAGTCCCCACCATGAAAGATCTCAGAGCCTAATATAGTATTATATAGGAATATAATATTCCTAATAATGTAGGAAACAAAATGCAAATATGTGTGTATAGACACACACATATCTATATATACACACACGTATGCACACACACATATAGACATGCACACACAAAGCAAGCTACAGAGAGAACAAGTAAGACAAAATTAACAAAGGGAAGGTGTCAAAATTAAGAGGAGTTCTGGAAGGTTTCCCATAGGAAGTGGGATTTTAGTTGGCATCAAATGGAAGCCAGTGAGGTCCGCAGGCAGAGTGGAGGAGTTGAAAGAACGTCCCAGGTTCTGGCTGACAGCTGGAGAAAATGCCCAGAGCTGATGGAGGGATGGTCTTGTTCGTGCAACAGTCAGGAGGCCAATGTTGCTGGACTAAAGAGTGCTGTTGAGGAGCAAGCCTTGAGAAGACTTTCTGTAGAAACATTTGGAAATGTTGGGACCCTAAGCAAGTCAAGCGGCTATCTCCAGAACCCAGCAAGGATATAATCAAACCAAGCCACCGATGTATACTGGGGAGGGAAATTCTCATAGAGTCTGCCAAACACTGGGACAAGGTATTATAACTCAACTTCAGCCAAAGCCTGCACAATTGCCTTGAGCATAACTTTGCTTGTTGCATGTGCAAAGGGAACTCTGGCTTCTGAATGGCTGAAAGACTTCTCAGTTTATGCAGCAGTGGAGAAGGGGCATTCTTTGGATTGGGAGAGATGGAGCCAGTTTAAGAGGTGAGAGTCCAGTGATGGACTGGAGATCTCCTTAGAGCTATGGATGTGTGGGGAGACCAGTCCTAAGCCTGTCCCTTGTCTAAGAATGCTCATGTTCCTTCCCTTTTCCATTTAATTGTTCTTCTCTTTGGTAGGTGACATCTTACCTCGTTTCTGGGGGCCTCATCTGCTCCAATGTATGCTTTCACCTACTGAAATCTATAACTTGACCGATTTCTATTTACTGTTTATTTTTGTAATGAAGTTAACCAATACTCATGTAACCAGAATTTGCTAGGAGAGGTCTAAACCGGTGAGAGTAAGCCAGCTAGTCTCTTTCCCAGGGATTGACTAGGTAAAGTATCTTTTATTCTGATCCTTTTTGATCCTATTTCTAGGCTAGACATATTTGCTATGGGGTAGTACATATAATTCTAGCCAGATAGCCCTCTTGGAGATAAGAGAATGAAGGAGAGAGATGCCCCAGCCATGGAACCTGCCTGTTTCTTTCCCAAATGGCTGCTAGTGGTGTTAGCATGGCCCTTCTATGCTGAACAAAGATGGAAGTGACAGACTTCCGTGGATGTTGGGTAGACCAGATTCTAGACCAAATATCTAAACATGTCACGTGTAGGCAAGCCATTTCTCAACTATACAGCACAACCACATCTATATGATACATAAATATGGTGAAAGAAGGCTGAGACTTGGCTTTGTGAAATGGGAGGCCGTATATACATCCTCCCCCACCCTGAAATATGTCACTACTATTCCATAGCATAGCATTGGAGGAGGCAGGAAATCACAAATGGTTTCTGGAGGAAGGTAGAATCGGGTCTATTATTAGTCTCTTTAACTCCCGAGTTTGACCAATACAAAAGACCAACGACACAGGGAGATTGACTGTAGATGACAGAAACCTAAACAAAGCTGCTGATAAAATCTAGGGCATCTAGTGAATACTTGGAGACCTCCCCCAAACAATGAATAGTGACCTCAGTGAAGCATTCTGAATTAACAACCTGGCCAACATGTTTTCTCCATCCTGCTAGGGAAACAGATCAGTATCAGCTTTTCTTTTCATGGCAAGGACACTACTATACCTTTCTACAGCTCGCTCAGCATTATATAAATAGACCGGTTATTACACATAGAATATTCAGGTAGAACATAGATGGCTTATCTCTGCACAAAAGGTTTTATTTAGCTCACTATGTAGATGGTGCTCTGATAAGAGAAAACAACATGAATATAGCCTTTGATGAAGTGAAGGGTTTAGTCATTCACTTGAAATCCCAGGGATGGGCAACTATGATATAATCTAGAGGCCTCTGAAAGCTGTCAGGTTCCCAGGGACAATCTGGACCTGGCTGGAGTCAGTTAAAAAGCAAATCTGGAACTTGAGCTGCCCTCCTCTGAGAAGAAGGCATGGCAGTCACTGGACTGTTTGGGTCCTGGAGGTACCCTGTCCCACACTTACAAATGTTACTGGTCCCAACATAGGAAGTCACCAAAGCACCATGCAAAGGTGATTTCTCCTTGCACCTGCCAGACAGGGGACCCCTAGCGAGGACGACAAATTAAGAAGATGCTTCCTGGTCGCTTTGGACCCAAGTTCTGTTGATTCTGATACGGGCAGCACTAGGCTTCTCGTTGTTTATTGCTGTAATAAATTGACTGTGGGGGATGCCCAATATCTCTCTGGGGAGGTGATCATTTACTGCCTTTTTGGCCCAAGGTGGAAGGCAGCCATTTTCAACTCAGACTCAAGTTCCTCCAATACCTGTTGAATGCTAATTCCAAACTGCTTGACTGGACACTATCTTCGTGGCAGTCCACTGTGCCACCCAAAACAAGTGGCATGAATGTTTCATTTATGCCAATGACTCTTGGGGTTGCAAATGGCATGACCTTGGCATCGTGGGGAGATAATGCCCGAGATATTCATTATATAAACTAGTCTTGGGAAAGGACTTAAGGAAAGAATTAGGATCCTATTTTATCCATCACCCACAGAGAGTGGATTTAAGTACCCACCAGAGAAACCATTCTGAGGTCAGTAAATTTTACAACCAAGTAAATGAATTAACCTGGACAATAAAGCAAATGCCCCAAATCATTCGGGAAAGTAATAGTGATAATAATAATTAGGAAATCACTAAGAGTAGGAAAGCAGGAGCTTTATGATACTGGAGATGTCTGGGATCACATCCCAACAGTCCAGTGGGCACCTGAGATCAGTGGCCAGACCCCTGGCCAGAAAGATCTTGGGTTAGTGTGCTGATGCAAAGAAAAGGCTAAGAACCCCAGTGAAGGGCTATACCAAAAGACTGTACCCAGAAACTCCATGGCCCCACTGAACTCTGACTAGTGCTGGCACAGAAAGGCACAAAAAAATCTCTTATTATAAAAGGAAAAATACTGTTTAATCAGTCTTGGCACATGATCAGAAGTCAGTAAAGCTGTTGCCTGTGAGAATGCCAATAGCAAATCCAAGGTTAAGGGGTTAGAACATACAGTCATATAATTTGATGGTATCCCAGATATAATTGGCGTGACTGGGGCACACACTTCACCAGTGATACCACAGGAACAGGGGCCAGAGACCAAAGCCTCTGGAACTTCCATTCCCTTTTAGATCACTTGGATGGACCACTGGATACCCTACTGGCCAAGGAATGAGGCAGGGGGATTAATGTCATAGGAGGGTCCTTTGACTTTCATGAGCCTATCAGGAAGGGACTTCTTTAAGTTCTCCTCAGGACCCTGGCACAGAGGACCTCTAAACTTGGCCCTTCTCTGTCCTTGGGTCTTTGGGAGACCAGAACACCTTTCTCACATCAGGAGTCAGCACCACTTCCCTGTACCTTTCACATTCAATATGGCCTGCATTTCAGAACAGCCTGCTGGGCCCCTTGCAGCTTAGACACCAAAGCTAACCCCTAACTCTGCTCTCTCTTTTTCAGGCCTTTCCACTTGGGGCCCAGAGGAGCCAAAGAGGCTCATGGAACACTTACTCCATCCCTGAAGCACATTTGGTCCTGACTTCCTCCATGTAGGATGCCACCTGAAAGTGAGTTCCTCTAATGGGACAACCCAAGCGACTTCATCACTATCCTTCCTGCTTGTTGCTTGTGTGTTTCTGGGTATCTTCCTATTGACTCCCATCTCATTATTATGCCATGGTTCTTATTTCGCTGTGGTTCTTATTATGTAGCCTTCTATGGATTATGTTTCATTGGAGTCAACAAGTCACTGGGCAGGTCTGCCTCTGCCCTCTTTCTGCCCCTAAGCTTAGGATCTTATGACTAGCAAGAAGAAAAGAAACAAGGAAAGTTTAATGGAGCTGAGCCTAAGACCAAGCCTGGGCAGGGGGCAGGGGGCAGGGGGCAGGGGGCAGGGGGCAGAGAGAAGGCTGGAGGCAAAGGAGAGGGAATCCCAGGCTGGTTTCCTGCTCATTGAACACAGTTGCCTCTCAGGCCTGTTATGAGGCTCATGGAGGCTCTTCTATATGACTTTCAAAAATTCAAACCACTCTATAAATATCTTTTCATTTAAAATATGTTTATTTTAGCTACAAGCACCTAAGGACCACAGGGTCCGATACAACGCTGGCTAGCTACAAAGGCTGCAGGCCACTGTTTGGTCCTCTGAGGGAATACATGATAGATTTCCTTTCTTCTTTTCCAGTTCTTCCTTCTCTAGCCTAAATCCACTTGCCCTTTAAATAAACGTATCCCAGCATGCATTGCAGATATTTTCCCAATAAGGAAAATAATAAGAACTAACATTGAAAGTTTACAAAATTCTGTCATTTACATTATCCCAGTTGATCATCACAATAACCTTTTGACATAAATATGTGTATTACTCCCATTTTACAGATGAGGAAACTGAGGCTTACAGAAATGAATTGATTTGACCAAAGTAATCATTTACTTCCTTTCCTGGTGGGATCAAAGTATCCCTTGGAAAAGGGTAAGTGGAGGAGAAAACAGATATCTATCTAATCTGGATATCTATTCACACCACTCTGAGAGAGTTTATATAGATAAATCCATGTGGACACATATGTAGCGAACACACACAAACATACCCCCTTACACATGTTGAGTTTAAAATGTGTTTGGGACATCCAGTTTGAGATACCTAGTAGGCAGTTGGAGATGGGAGTTTGGAGTTTAGGAGAAACGTCAGGGCTGGATAAATGGATCTCAGAATCATCAGCATAGAGATGATCCTTGAATCCACAGGAGCTGACAAAATTACCAAGTGGAATAGTATAGAGACACAAAAGGAGAGGGTCCTAGGCAGAGTTCTGGGGGGTGCCCACCTTTAGGGGAAAGGCCCAGAGGAAGATTCAGTAATGGAGACGGAAAGGGGTAGGAAGAGAAGAGGGAAAGAGAAATCTCACAGAAACCTAGAGAAAAGAGTGTATCAAGGAGAAGATGATCAAGAAGGTCAAATTCTGCAGAGAGGTCAAGAAGTTTAAGGACTGGGGAAAAAAGGCTGTTAGATTTGGCGATTAAGAATTCATTAGTAACTTTGGAGAGAACAGCTTTAGTTGAATGATGATGTTCAAAGGCAGACTGTAGAGAGTTAGGAAGAAAGTGAGAGTAGAATAATTGGAGACTCCTATTATAGACGACCTTCTCAAGGAGTTTAACCATCAAAGGAAGGAGAGACATAGGGTGACAACCAGGTTTTCGAGAATGGGCAGTGACGTGAATGTGTGTTTATAGGTATCAGGGAAGCAATAAGGAGACAAAGAGAGAAAGTGAAGCCAAGATGGCTGAGCAAGGCAGGAACTCACCTGAGCTCTCCCAAATTCCCCTCCAAACAACTTTAAATAATGCCTCCAAATGAATTCTGGAATGGCAGAACGAACCAAAGCACAAGGTGAAACAATGTTCCATCCTAAGACAACTTAGAAGGTTGAGTGGCAAGGTCTGTCTCACTGAAGTGAGAGGGAAACATGGTTCAGTGTAGGAAGCCCAGGAAAGCCAGAAGCAGGCTCTGCCCTGGCCAAAGGCAGCAGTGAGGCCCCAAGCTCCAAAGCCTTGGCACGAGCCATCAGCGAGGCCCTACACCCTCAGCAAGCCAACTGAAAGGACTCAAGTCCCCCAAAACCCAGTGCAGGCCTTGGGGGCAGCAGTTCCTGGAGCTCTCATGGTAAGGGGGCTGGGCAATGGGTCAGAAGAAGATTACAGGGGACACTTTGCTGACCTTGGGTGCAGTACTTCATTGCATTCCCCAAATGCTTATCTAGGTCACAGGACTAGGTTGCAATAATGGAGTGAGGAGTGTTAGCACAGTAGTGCATACAGCCATAGGGGAATGGAAATCCTAGTCACAGGTCCTAGGTAGAAAAGACTGCTTGTGTTTCCTTACAGAACAAAGCTCCAGCCAGGAGAACATTGACCACACCTCTCCTTACATCATACACCTTGGAAGAACTGAATACTTACAGGGCCCCAGAATTAGTTCTGAAAATAGCAGCATGAAAAACATGAATCTTGGGACCATGCCCTCTCCAGCCCAGGAGCAGAGCCCAACTTTAACATGAAGTTAAAAATTGAGAAATAGACAGGAAAATAAGCAAAACAAATGAAAAAACAGGAACCTGACTATATAAAGTAACTATGGTGACAGGGAAGATCAAAACACAAATTCAGAAGAAAAAAACAGTGTCAAAACAGCTACATGTGAAGCCTCAAGAAAAAAAAATGAATTGATGTCAAGCCCCTCCAAAACTGTAAGAGCTCAAAAAGATTTAAAAAAAAAATTAGAAAAAGCAATGAGAATGATGCCATAGAATCATGAAAAAAAAAAGAGTCAATAGGTTGGTAAAATGGAAAAAGATATACAAAATTTCACTGAAGAAAACAACTCCTTAAAAAGTAGGAGTGGCCAAATAGGGAGATAAAAAAAAAGATCACTGAAGAAAATAATTCCTTAAAAATTAGAATTGGGCAAGTGGAAACTAATTACTCTATGCAGGAAAAAATGAAACAAAATCAGAAGAATGAATAAAAATAGAAGAAAACATGAAATATCTCATCAGAAAAACAAGTGATTTGGAAAACAGATCAAGGAGAGATAATTTAAGAATTACTGGACTACCTGAAAACCATGATCAAAAAACAAAAAGAGCCTAGACATTGTATTTCAAGAAATTATCAAGAAAAACTGCCTTGATATCCTACAACCAGACGGTAAAATAGAAATTGAAATAATCTACCAATCACCTCCTGAAAGAGATCCCCAAATGAAAACTCCTAGGAAGATTACAGCCAAAATTCTGAACTCCCAGGCCAAGAGAAAATACTACAGGCAGCCAGAAAAAAAACAAACAAACAAACCAAAAACCAGAAAACAAATCAAATATTATGGAATCACAGTCAGGATAACGCAAGATTTATTAGCTTCTGCATTAAAAGATTGGACGGCTGGGAATGTGATATTTCAAAAGGTAAAGGAGTTAGGATTACAACCAAGAATCACCTAAGCAGGAAAACTGAGTAAAATCCTTCAGGGGGAAAATGGACATTTAACAAAAAAGAAGACTTTCAAATATTTCTGATCAAAAGACCAGAGGTGAACAGAAAATTTGGTTTTTAAATACAAGACTCAAGAGAAGCATAAAAAGGTAAGCAAAAAAGAGAAAACATAAGATATTCAATAAAGTTAAACTGTTTTCATTTGTACACAGAAAATATTTGTAACTCTTAAAAACTTTATCACTAGGGTACAAGTATGAATTGACTATGATGGGACATCTAAAAAAATTAAGGAGTGAGAAAGAGGGACACACTGGGAGAGAGGGAAAGGGAAAGGTAGAATGAGGTAAATTATCTCACACAAAAGAATCATGAAAGAGACAGTAGTGAGGAAGATGGGGGGATGGTGGCAAGCAACCCTTGAACCTTACTTTCATTTAAATTGTCTCATATAGGGAATAACATGCACTCTTTGTTGGGTATAGAAATCTTTATTACTCTATAGGGAAGTAGGAGAGGAGGGGGTATTGTTAGAAGGGAGGGCAGAGTGGGGGAGGCAGTGGTCAGAAGCAAAACATTTGTGAGGAGGGACAGGGTGAAAGGAGAGAGAGAAAGAGAGAGAGAATGAGGAGGGACAGGGTGAAAGGAGAGAGAGAAAGAGAGAGAGAGAGAGAGAGAGAGAGAGAGAGAGAG
>NW_027185850.1:7679859-7685537 GCF_028583685.1 Petaurus breviceps papuanus | reverse complement strand
GAGAGAGAGAGAGAGAGAGAGAGAGAGAGAGAGAGAGAGAGAGAAAAGATAGGATCAAGGGAATACATAGCCATCATAACTGTGAAGGAGAATGGGATGAACTCACTCATAAAACATAAGCAGAGAGTAGACTGGATTAAAAATCACAGTCCTACAATATGCTGTTTACAAGGAACACATTTGAAGCAGAGAAACACAAACAGAGTAAAGGTAAAGGTCTGGAGCAGTATCTATTGTACTTCAGCTGAAATAACAAAAAGGTGGGGTAGTAATGATAAACTCAGACAAAGCAAAAGCAAAACTAGATCTAATTAAAACAGATAAGCAAGGAAACTATATCTTGCTAAAAAGGTACCATAGACAATGAAGTAATATCAATATTAAAGATATATGCACCAAATGATATAGCATCTAAATTTTTAAAGAAGTTAAATGAGTTATAGGAAGAAATAGACAGTAAAACTATACTAGTGGGGGACCTCAACTTTCCCCTCTTAGAACTAGAAAAATCTAACAAAAAAGAAATAAACAAGATATTAAGGAAATGAACAGAATTTCAGAAAAGTTAGCTATAATAGACCTTTGGGAAAAATTGAATAGGAATAGAAAGTAATATACCTTTTTTTATCAGTGATACATGGTACCTACAAAAAAAAAAATGACCACATGTGATTAGAGTATAAAAGCCTCACAATGCAGTGCAGAAAAGTAGAAATATTAAACGCATCCTTTTCAGATCATAATGCAACAAAAATTATCTTCAACAAATGGCAGTGGAATGATAGAATAAAAATTAAATGGAAACTAAATAACTTAATCCTAAAGAATGACTGGGTCAAGGAAGAAATCATAAAACAATCAATAATTTCATTAAAGAGAATGATAACGAGACAAAATATTAAATTTTACGGGTTTCAGCCAAAGTAGTACTTAGGGGGAAATGTATATCTCTAATTGCTGACATCAGTAAAATAGAGAAAGATCAATGAATTTGACATGCAACTAAAAACTAAAAAAAATTAAAAATTAAAAATCCCAATTAAGCACCAAATTGGAAATCCTGAAAATCAAAGGAAAGATTGATAAAATTGAAAGTAAGAAAGACATTGAGCTAATAAAATAGATTAACCATTTGTTAATTCGATTTAAAAAAAAGAAAGAAGGCCAAATTACCAGAATAAAAAATGAAAAGCATGCATTCACCACAAATGAAGAGGAAATTAAGGCAATTTTGTAGCTATTTTGCCCAATTATATGCAAATAAATCTGACAATCTAAGTGAAATGCATGAGTATTTACAAAAACATAAATTGCCCAGATTAACAGAAGAAGAGTATTTAAGTAATCCATTTTTATAAAGAGAAATTGAACAAGCCATCAATTAACTCCCTAAGGAAAAAATCTCCAGGGCCAGATGGATTCACAAGTGAATTCTACCAGACATTTAAAGAATAATTATTTTGGTGGGAAAAAGGCAAGGAAGAAGTACTACCAAATTCCTTTTACAACACAAATATGGTACTAATACCTAAACCAGAAAGAGCTAAAACAGAGAAAGAAAATTATAGACCAATTTCCCTAATGAATATTGATACAAAAAAAGCTAAATAAAACACTAGCAAGGAGATTGTGACAGTATATTACAAGGTTCATACACTATGACCAGGTAGGATTTATACCAGGGATGCTGGGCTGGTTCAATATTAGAAAAACTATCAGAATAATTGACCATATCAATAACAAAACCAACAGAAACCATATGATTATCTTAATAGATGTAGAAAAAAAAAAAAACCTTTGACAAAATACAACAGCCATTCCTATTAAAACAGACAACATAGGAATACATGGAACTTTCCTTAATATGATAAATAGCATTTTTCCAAAACCATAAGCAAGCATTATCTGTAATGGGGATTGTGTCCATTTGGTTCCTGGGTTTGTGTTGGCAGGTAGACTTCCAAGTATTTTATATTGTCTACCATTTTTAAAATGGAATTTTTCTTTCTATGTTTGCTACTGGACTTTGTTGGTAATATATAGAAATGCTGGTGATTTATATGGATTTATTTCACATGCTGCACCTTTGTTAAGTTGTTAATTATTTCAGCTAGTTTTTTAGTTGATTTTCTAGCTGAAATAATAAAATACTTGGAAGTCTACCTGCCAATACAAACCCAGGAACCAAATGGACACAATTACTAACTACTTTTCACACGAAGTCAGATCCAAACAACTAGAAAAACATAAATTGTTCATGAGTAGGTCAAGCTAATAGAGAAGAAATGACAATTCTACCTAAATGAATTCACTTATTCAGTGCCATACTAGTCAAACTACCAAAAAAATTATTTTATACACCTTATAAATAATAATAAAATTCATCTGGAAGAACAAAAAGTCAAGAAAATCTAGGGAATCAGTGAAAAAATATAAAGGAAGATGGCCTAGCAGTACTAGATCTCAAAGTGTACTACAAAATGGTAACCATCAAAATAATCTGGTACTGGCTAAGAAACAGAGTTTTGGATCATAGGAATAGATTAGGTATACAATACACAGTAATAAATTACCACAGTAATTCTAGATTTTGATGAACCCAAAGATGCAAGCTTTTAGGACAAGAATTCACTATTTGACAAAAACTACAAGGAAAACTGGAAAGCAGTTTAGTAGAATCTAGACATAGATCAACATCTCACACAACACACCAAGATGAGATCAAAATGGGTACATGATTTAGACATAAAAGGTGATACCACAAGCAAATTAGGGGAGCATGGAATAGTTTACCTGTTATATCTATGGATAAAGGAAAAATTTATGAACAAAGAAGAGATGGAGCATATTACAAAATATAAAATGGATAATTTTGATTATATTAAATTGAAATGTTTTGCACAAACAAAATCAGTGCAGTCAAGTTTAGAAGGAAAGCAGAGGGGTGGCCAGGTGGCTCAGAGAGTAAGAGCACTTGCTCCAGTGTCAGGATGACCTGGATCAAATCTGGGCTCAGATACTCAGCACCACACCCAGAAATAACTGGCCGTGTAACCTTGAGCAAGTTACTTAACCCCAAATGCTTTAAAAAAAAAAAAAAGAAGGAAAGCAGAAAGCTGTGGAAAAACTTTTACAGCAAGTGTCTCCAATAAAGGCCTCATTTCTCAAACATAGAAAGAACTGAGTCAAATTTATAAGAACGCAAGTCATTCCCCAATTGATAAATGGTCAAAGGATATGAACAGGCAGTTTTCAGACAAAGAAATCAAAACTGTCTATAGTTATATGAAAAAATGTTCTAAATCACTATTGATTAGAGATATGCACATTGAAACAACTCTGAGACACCTTCTCTCACCTATCAGATTGGTTAACATGACAGAAAAGGAAAATGATAAATGTTGGAGAAGATATAAGAAAATCTGGACACTAATGCGCTGTTGGTGGAGTTGTGAAATGATCCAAACCTTCTGGACAACGATTTGGAACTCTGCCTAAAGGGCTATAAAACTATGCATACCCTTTGACCTAGCAATGCCACTAGTTGGTTTACACCCCAAAGACCTTTTTTTTTTTAAAGGATCTACTTGTACAAAAATATTTATAGCAGATCTTCTTGTGGCAGTAAATAATCAGAAATTCTGGGGGATGCCCATTAATTGGGGAATGGCTGAACAAGTTTTGGTAACATCATTGTAATATAATACTATTGTACTATAAGAAATGATGAACAGAACAATTTCAGAAAAACCTGGAACATGAACTGATGCAAAGTACAGTGAGAAAAACCAGAAAAACATTGTACGCAGTAACTACAATATTGCACTATGATCACTTGTGAATGACTTAGCTATTCTCAGCAATACCATGATCCAAGACAATTACAAAGGACTCATGATGAAAAATGAAAAACCTCCAGAGAAAGAACTGATAGAGCCTGAATGCAGTTTGAAGCATACTATTTTCCCTTTATTTTTCCATGGTTCTTTTTGTTTGTGTTTTCTTTCACCACATGACTAATTTGGAAATATGTTTTGCATGATTGCACACATATAACCTATATCAAGTTGCTTACCATCTCAGGGAGCAGGGAAGAACTCAAAATTTTTTTTAAAATGCTAAAATTTGTTTTTACATGCAATTGGGGAAAATATTATTAAGATAAAGTAAACAAGGAGAGAGTGAAAATGATGGAGGGATTAATCTTTTGTAGAATATAGGATAGAATGGGATCACTTGTGCCTGTAGAGGGGTTTGCCTCTATAAGGAGAAGGGTCATCTCTTAATGTGAGGGGAAGGAGAAAGTATTAGCAGATGATGAGGGATAGGGAGAAAGGAAGGAAACTAGTATTGATTAAGCTATGTTGCAGCCACTGTGCTAAGGAGAGTGCAAGGAATTTGGAAGAGATGGTCTTGGAAAGAAGAGAGAGGTCAGGGGGTTGGGATAGGGAGAAGAGAAGGGTTTGGCAAGGCAGAGGGAGAGAGGAAATGACAGTGGACTGAGATCAGATAAGAGAACTTTAGATTCCATAAATATGGAGGTGGCGTATCTGCAGAGAGAGCTGGCAAGATCCAAGGTATAGTCATCTCCCGTGTAACTGAGGTGGGACGGAAGAACAGGTCATGGGGAATGAGGAAACTGAAGAACTGTGAGATCAGGGTGTTTGGGGGAATATGGAACATATGGTGACCCCTCCTGGTGGGTTCCAGTTGGGGAGGAGAGAAAGACTGAACCAGGCGCTGAACTCCCTGAGGAAAGAAGGGGATTGTCTTGGGAGTTTTTAGACAACAGAATTTTTGAGTGGGGGAGGGTAGATGTGGTTTGAGTGAAACTCGAGGAAGTTGTTGAGTGAAGGTAGCGATGGGGAGCAAGGAATGTTCCAACTCTGCTGCCTTGATCCTGAGTTAGTGACAGTGCAGCTGTACCGCCCTAGTACTTCTGACCCTAACCCTACACCCAGAATGCACCCGGCTGTGTCTTCAGGAGGGAGCCAACTCTCAGTGAGTCATTAGATGAAAGGGGTGGGAAAAGAAAAGACTTAAGATTCAAGCATGATTGCTTGTGGAACAGGCATCCCAGAGGGCACGGTGGAGCAGGGGAAGCTTTAGAATGGGTCATTGTAAGGTGGGAGAGGTTGGGCTGATGAGAATGAGAATGAGGGATTGAGTCAGCAGGGAGGGAGAACTGTTGGTGTTTTGGAATCTCTGGAATGGGTCCAGTATGAGGAGGGAGCAGACTGTTAATCATGAAGGAATGAGTGTGGAGGGTTTCATCGTCCCAATGGTTTGGCTTCAGGATGGAGTCCTCACCTGTTCTTGAGCAGTTCAAGAAGGGGCTAAGTTCTGGGAGCAGAAAGAGTGGTGAGGCTCTTTGTCCCTCCAATCATTTTCTGCCTCAGTTCCTGGCCTCAGCTGTAGTTTCTTGGTGGCTTGACACATAGTAAGTGTTTAATAAATAAGTGTTTGTTAACTGATTGCAGGTTCAGACTTAAATTTCTGTCTCCCTCCTTCCATAATTGCCACTAAAGTCTTCCTGCTTTGGCACTGATGGACCCAGGGGGAGACATAGGAGATCATGCTGGTCTCAGGTCTCCTACATAGCCCTTAAAGTCTTTCCACTATAGGAAAAAGGGAAGGAAGGAAGGAAGGAAGGAAGGAAAGAAGGAAGGAAGGAAGGA
>NW_027185850.1:7632742-7679759 GCF_028583685.1 Petaurus breviceps papuanus | reverse complement strand
GAAGAAAGGGAGGGAGGGAGGAACGAAGGAAAGGAGGAAGGGAGGAAGGAAGGAAGGAAGGAAGGAGAGAAGGAAAGGAGGGAGGAAGGAAGGAAGGAGAGAAAAAGGGAGGATGGAAGGAGAGAAGGGAGGGAGGGAGGGAGGAGAGAAGGAAAGGAGGAAGGGAGGAAGGAAGGAAGGAAGGAAGGAGGGAGGGAAGGAAGGGAGGATGGAAGGAGAGAAGGAAAAGAAGGGGGAAGGAAGGAAATGAGAAAGGAAGGAAGGAAGGAAGGGAGAAAGAAAGGAAGGGAGGGAGGGAGGGAGGAAGGAAGGGAGGGAAGGAGGAAGCATTTATTAAAGACTTACTATGTACAAAGCACTGTGCTAAGGGCTGGGAATACACATAGAAAAGCATGACAAGTCCCTATTCTCAAGGAGCTCAATTTTTAAAAGATTTTCTGCATTAATTTAATCATACAAATATCAATTTATACAGTAATGCAAAGCCTCTTCACTGTCTCCTCCCAGGCACTGTGAGGTTCCATCACATAATCCACCTCTCTCGCTCCCTCTCTCTGCTCTCACACATGCATCAGCACCCCAGCAAGGCAGCCAGCCTGGAGCTGCAGTTGCTTGCTCATTCCCCCCACTCCAATGGCCAGTGAGGAGGCTGGAAAGCTGAGGGAGGAATGCTGTGCATTTCCAGGGGCCCCAGCACCCCTACACTCCAGGTGTCAGGGCCCAGGCCAAGGCCTAGAGGTTCTTTCCTCATCACTTTTCCTTCCCAGTTACTCTTGGGCCATATTACTGTGTCAGGGCACATTCTTTTCCAGGCTAGAAGCATCCCTCCCAGACAAAAGCCCTTTAGAAAAATGCCCTCCAAACAACTTATGCCTCCTTCCCCAAAGGAACACATGCATACACACCCCACACACTATCTCACCCTGAGTCCCCAGGCTACTCTCCACTGGCCTAAACAAGGTGGACCATGGTTTGTACCAAAGGGGAAGGACTTCTCATACTGCACACAAAGCAGCCAGATGTCTCCCTCCTTAGCTCAGTGGGAAGGCTGTCCTGCCCAGAGATTGGCAGGTATTGTGGGATGTTTCCAAATAAGGACAGGAGAAAAGGTGGCATCTACCAGTTAGGCAAAGGAGAAGAAAGGAAACCAAACACTGCCATCTGACTGGTGCCCTCTCACCCCATGAGAGCTGTAGACCATGGCATACCCTGCTTTCCTTGACCCAGACAGCACTCACTCCTCGGTCTGCACCTGGAGGGGAGTTTCAGCTAAGAGGACTCCAGCTTGTGCAGGTGAGAATCAAATAAAAAATGCAGGACAGGTGTCAGGCCCACATGGCATCTGCAGCCAATGCACCCTATTGCTATTACAGTGGGTGGGACAAGTCTTTCAAATACAAATTAGGTCTGAATCTCAAGCTCACATTCTAATGGGCAGCATGGCCTAACCTAGGACTGGGGAACCTGCAGCCTCAAGGCCACGAGTGGCCCTCTAGGTCCTCAAGTGTGGCCCTTTGACTAAGTCCAAACTTCACAGAGCAAATCCCCTTAATAAAAGGGTTTGTTCTATAAAACTTAGATTCAGTCAAAAGGCTGAACCCAAGGACCTAGAAGACCACATGTGGCCCGAGGCCTCAGTTTCCTCACCCCCTGGCCTAGCTATTCTCTCCTCTGTCTTTTTTCCCCCTTTCCTTTTTCCCTTTCTTTCCCTCATCCTTTTTCTTCTCACTTTCTTCCTTCCCTGACTACACGGGCCACAGGTACCACTCAGGTCCTGCTTTGTCTCTGGGCAGCACTCAGTTCTGAGATAGCTTGGGGCTGCTGGCCTTGACTCTCCTCAGCTCCTCCATCCCCTTGAGGGCCATGAAGGTTAGCTAGCCAGTGTTTAGGGAACACCATTATTAAGGATTCAGCACTCCAGCTCCTTCTGCTGAAATGCATCTGCTGGCTACCACCTCCAGACTGCTTGGAGTTGTAACTCCGGGCCAGTTCTGTACCCAGAGCTGTTTCTTCTCTGTCTTATGTGTCTTTTTTTCCTCTTCCCTGAGAGAAGAGGGGGTGAGTCTAGGTTTAAGTCTCCAGATTTATAAGACATAATACAAAGCAGAAATATACTACCCAACCCTTGAAAACAGCACAGGGAGAGAGAGAGAGAACATGAACCACTTACGCAGCCAATATGACAATTGAAAATAGGAGTCGGGTATATTTGAAGTTGTTTTAAATTCTTTACCTCTAAGAGCCAAGGGAGCAAATGAGTGAAAAGTAATAAAGGTGGAGGGTTGAGGGAGCTATCTCAGAAATGAATGATGTTAAATTTTCATGCCTTGTCTCTGCAGCCAAAGAACCTTAAATACTCACCCAAGATAAATACAGACTTAACCTTGAACAACTCTAAAAAGAAAAAAAAAAGGCCCAGCATCATGATTTCTGCAAAAGCAAGGTAGATTGGATTTGTCCTGGGAGTTTGGATATCAGCAGGAGGGGGAAAAAGCCATTGGAGGAAAAAAAAAGAAACTTTTTTGCAATAGACTCTAGTAGATAGAATGATTGGGAGATACTAATAGCATTCAAAATTGAAACCCACAGATCATCCCCAAAGCTCATTTTAGCCATTACTTTCAATCTTCTTCCCTGCTGTGAACCTCTAACCCAAGCTATTAACAAGTAGCAAAATTGACTGACAAGTTTAATCTCTTCTTCTGGACCTGCCCATCCTTAATCAGGGAGGTGACCTAAAGGTAGGCAGCATGGAGAAAAAGGCTGGAAAGCAAGAAGGCAGACTAATGTTCTTTCAATCATTCATCCATTCGTCCATTCAAGAAACATTTATTAAATTCCCACCAGGCATGTCATGGGGGGAAGTGTTGGATCCAAAGTTGAGATAGGACAAGGCTCCTGCCCTCCAGGAAATGAGTCTAGGTCAGCTACAATAAAAGACTTTCTGAGTGTATTAGTGTAAGGTCTGGGTGGAGGACTGGGCGGGAGGGTGGGCAGCAGTATGGTGGATAAACTATTCCAGAGACCTGAATCATCATGACTATCTAGAAATGAAAGGTGACGTGGCATCATGGATGTTGGGCTTGGAGTTGAGAAGATCTGAGTTCAAATTCTCCCTCAGGCATTTACTTGCTACATGACCCTGTGTGCATTGCACCCTCACTTCCTAGGACTTGCTAGCCTCGCTGAAATGATGGGAGGAGTTCCCTGGCTGATGAAACCATAGTTCCTGCACACATGTCAAAGGGCAATGAATAGATCTATTTTGCAGATGAACCAAACGAAACTGGGGGAGGTTAAAGGAGTTGGCCAGGGCCGCCTGAATTGTAAGTGGTGTATGTAGGAGGTTAATAATAAGATATCTGCCCTTCTATGGCACTTTTAAGGTTTGTAAAGCACTTGGCAAATAATCCCATTTTATCCTCACAACAACCCTGGGAGAGAGGCGCTAGTATTATTGTCCCCCATTTATAGGAGAGGAAACTGAGGCTAGCTTACCCAGGGTCACCCAGCTAGCAGCTTGAGGCAGAGTGTGAACTCTGGTCTTCCTGGGTTCAGCACTAACCACTGCACCACCTAGCTCCATGCCAACAAAGTTGGGTCTTCTGGTTTCCCCTCCAGGGCTCAGCTAGATGACAACATGTGTCACTATTTGTCAGCTCTAGGGAGAGTTGGCAGAGTGACCGGTGTCTGGCTTCTACCCTCTCTTTGCTGATCGGTTTCAGAGGCTCAGAGCCAAACAGCCCCAGCATCAGAATGACAAGGATCCCTATGGTGGCCCTTCCCAAGGGGCTGTCTGAAACACAGTCCTCCCCTTGGAGACCCAGACAGAGCCCTGCTGCACCGCTTGAAACGTCAGCCTGAATCATCAGGGACCAAGGCTGGCGCAGAGAGGAAAAAGAAAAAAAAAGGCTTCCTGGGGAGTCAGTTATTTATTGACTGCTCACAGCAGTGATGTCGTGAGTGGCATCCATGTCTCCCAAGTGCTGTTCTCATCCAGAGGAGGGGGGGAGGGAGAAAAAGCACCTCTTTCAGAGAGAGAGGAGGAGAGAGAGGGAGAGAAGGAGGGAGAGGGAGAAAGAGCTGGGGGGGAGGGGGAGGGAGAAGGGAGGAAGGAGGGAAGGAAGGGAGGAGAGGAGGAAGGGAGAGAGAGAGAGAGAGAGAGAGAGAGAGAGAGAGAGAAACCACCAGAGCTGCATTTACCATATAAGCTCTATGTCAGAGGCATAATCTCTGATCATTTTTCTTGTCAATCTTAGCAACAGTTCCAGGATTTCTCCAGCACTGGGAAGGGCTGAAGAAAGCTTTTCTCCCAGCCACCCTGAGGAGCAGGTGCAGGTATTTCTGATCTGGCTGACTTTGGGCAAATTCCTTCCTGTCCATTTGCCTCAGTTTCTACATCAATAAAATTAGGGAGTCAGATTCAATGTCCTCCAAGGTCCTGTCCAGCTCAGTCTCTGGTCTGATTCTCTTCATTTTCTAGGTAACAACAGCAGTAGGAATAGGGAGCATTTAGACAGCTCTTTAGGGTCTGCACGGTCCTGCACACCTGCTCATTTGTGTTAACATGGATGAGAACATGGACACTGAGAAAGGAAATCATTTGCCTAATGGTCACACTACTAGTAAGCAAGGTGGGATTTGAATCCATGACCCTGGTTCCATGTCTGACACCTTTTATTTTGCCTTGTGTCTGAGACACTGGGTTTTAAGGATGGTGATTAGTGAATGAATGAATGAATATGAATGAGTGAATGAATAGATGAAAACAAAATTCTTGAGAGCTAGCATGTTGTCTTTCTCTTTAGACTGGGAGCTCCTTAAGGGCAGGAACAGTTTTCTTTCCCTTTTCATTATATGCCTAGAGGTCAGCACACTGCCAGGCACACAGTAAGGGTTTAATAAATGCTTGTTGACTGAATGACTGCCAGACATCGTGGTAAGTGGTGGGGATGCCAATAGTAAAGTGAGACAATCTGGGTCACTGAGGACTGTATATTCAAAGAAACAGCAGGGAAATAACACACAGAGGGAATTGGTGAAGGAATTAGGGGAAGCAGCGGACTTCGGATGGGATTATCGGGTCCAAAGCAAGAGTGTGTGGGTGCATGCGTGTGTATGTGTTGGATGTGTGTGTATGTATGTATGTGCTGTGTGTTTGGGCACATACATGCAAACAGGCCAGATACATGGGGTGGATGGTGGTGCACAGTCTTGCCAGGGCTGGGTGAGAGGATGAGCCAAGTGAGTTTGCTCTCACTCGTGCCCCATCAGGAGAGCCGAGCCCTGGTGCCCAGCTCCTCAGCTGAGCTGTCTGCCTAGGGGCCTGATTTCTAGAGCTTGGGTCTGTAGATTGCTGCTCCAGGGGAAACAGGGGCAGGATTGATGGCAAGATGGGGGAAGGAATAGTTAGAAGGTAAAGGATACGTGGCTTAGCTTGGGCAGTGCAGGCACCTTGCAGGCTCTCCTGGCTGGTGAGAGACTGGTCAGCCAATGAGGATGCAGAAGGGGAATGGGAGCCATAGGGCAAACTCAGTGCCCTTGAAGAGACACATCTAACTGGAGAGCTGCAAGGGCAGCAGGACTAGTTGAGATTGCCCACCCCTTCCGGGCAGGAACAATTCATATTCCTATGGGGTTTATGAAGGGCACAACCCTGTGAGGGCCAGTGTATCAGTGCACCCCGGCAGTCCCTGGTACCTGGGGAGCTGAGGCGTGTGGATCTTGCTGATGAGGTATCCGTACACAGATCGGCACCAACATGGTGAGACAGATGCTGGAAGCAGGCTCCAGACTGCCCAAGGGCGAAGAGAGAACAGGAACAGGTTAGCAGCCACAGCCATGGTGCTCAGAGGGGGACTGGTCCTCCATCCACGGCCTGGTTAAGAGAGGGAGACACAGTTTCAGAACAAACAACCCAGTGAGTTAGTTGCTGGACATATTCATATTTACATTTAAATAATAAAAATAGCTCACATTTATAGAGACCTTTAAGGCTTGTAAAGGGCATAGTGGACAGAGTGTTGGAGCTGGAGTCAGGAAGACCTGGGTGCAAATCCAGCCTCAGACACTTATTAGCTGTGTGACCCTGGGCATGTCTCTTCACCATTTGTCTCAGTTTCCTCATCTGTAAAATAAGCTGCAGGAGGAAATGGCAAAACCCTTTGGTATCTTTGCAAAGAAAACTCCAAATGGGGTCACAAAGAATCGGACATGAATGAATAACAACAAAGCAATTTTTCAATGTTATGTTATCTGAGCCTTGCATCAGCCCTGTGAGGCAGGCGCTCTTATAATTCCCATTTGACAAATGGGAAAACTGAGACCTAAGAGAGGTTGAGTGAGTTTTCCAGGATCATCTGCCCTTCTATGGCACTTTTAAGGTTTGTAAAGCACTTGGCAAATAATCCCATTTTATCCTCACAACAACCCTGGGAGCTATTAAGTGTCTGAGCTGCATTTGAACTCCGATCTTTCTGATTTCCAGCTCAACATTCCAGCCACTGCTCTATTTAACTGCCTTTGGGGGACAACAACAGCTGGGAAAGCAGAGTCATTGGACCCACAGCACCCAGACAAGGATCCCAAGGCTGAGATTTAGTCTCGGGTCTGGTACCCTTGCCATAAAATTATCCTGGTCACCACAAACACAAGGCAGCCAGTGGGCACCACAGAGCACAGAACACTGGGCCTGGAGTCAGGGAGATCTGACCTCAGACACTTGCTAGCAGGGTGACCCTGGGCCAGTCACTTAACCTCTGTCTTCCTCAATTTCCCAGTCCATAAAATGTGGTTCCTAATAACACCTCCCTCCCAGGCAGTAATGAAGATCCAAGGAGATAACACTTGGGAAGTGCTTTGCAAACTTTAAATTACTATGTAAATGCAAGCTATTATGATGATGATTTGGAAGGTTTCTCTTGGAGAATCAAAGCAGGTGAAATCACTGAACTGGGGGGCTAACAACATTCCTTCTTCTCTTCAGAGTTTGCAAAAGGTTTCCCGTGAACTTCACAAAACCTGCAAAGTAATTATTATAGCTAATGTCACTCCCATTTTATAGACAAGAAAACTGACACTCTGAAAGGTTTTTCTATGGCTATCTAGCTAGAAAGCACCAAAAACAGGATTTGAACTCATCTTCCTAAGCGCAAGTCTTTTCCTCTCCCCACTCAAGCTCTACTGTGCTAGGAAAAATCAGCATCCAGAGGTCCAAGTCTGGGTCTTTTTATGTATAGGGCATGGTCCAAAGGACCTAGGCAAAAGCACAGATTTATTCAGACTTGGAAGCAGCAGTGATCTGGAAAATATTTAACAACAGGCTCCTCCCTCCCCCCCCCCCCAAAAAAAAGCAAGTACAGTACGTACACTTTTAAATTTAATTTGCATTTTTAACATTTTCTCTATCATTTCTTAAGTCTAGACAATCAGTAAAACAATAAACCAAGCCCTGATTGATGACAATAGCCAATTCCTGAGACATAAACATTTACACTGAACATTGAACAATCAGGCTCTAGAACATCCCTGGGGTCGGAAGGATAGTAGAGTCCACGAAGGCTGTCCTAGACCTGAATGATAGTCACTTCTGCTACTGACCCAACAAGGGGACATCCAGACTTTGGAGGAAGACTCATCCAGATTAAAGACTAAACCGGATCCCATCTTTGAATGACCACAGTTTGCAGGAAGCTTTCCTGGTGTCTGGCCTGAATTTGCCCTTTAAACTTCCACACACTGCTGCTCCTTCACTGGCTCCCAAGCTCATAAATTTAGAGGTGAAAGGCCCCTCCAAGGCCCTGTGACTTAACCCATGATTTCACAGATGGGGAAAATGAATCATCCAATATCACTTTGGTACTGTTACAAGCGGGAACTGAACTCAGATCCTCTGACTCTGGGGCCAATCCTCTGCCCCTTAATATCTCTTTCCAGGCTCTCTTTGAACCTTCTCACATTCCCCACATGACTCCAGTCTCTTCCGAATTCCTCTGGATACAGATGGACCTGCCAAGATAGCATGGGCTGGTCCTTAGACAGTCTTTGTCCTCTCTGGAGACCCCAAAGTGTTGGGTTGTTTTTGTTTCTGTCCAGGCTGGAAATTTAAAACTAAGTTCAAATTCTTGCCTTCCTCCTATGCAAACCTGTCCTCTCTGTGTGTGGCTGGGCAGGGCTGGTTAGGAAACACTGAGGACTTATGGAGTTCCCAGAATACTATGATGAGGGAGACACAGGAAAAAACATGGCACCTGGGAATCCACCCAGAGGCGTGGGTGAGTGAATTGCTCCAGGACTTCTTTCCTCAGGCTTTTTGTGGAAGTGTGGGGTGGGCTGAGCCTTTTTTTAGCAGTAGGAGAGAAGCCTATTTTGAAAACTATTATGACATTACTAAAGCTTCCCCAAAGGGGAAAAAATAGACCCTGGCCCCCAGCCCATCCTTCCCCATCCTTAGTGAGAGCCCCACCCTCCTACAACTTCTCTGGAAACCTTTTGTTTCCCTGAACAAGAAGATTTTGGAATTCCATCCCCCTCACCTCCCTAGGCTACCCCCACCAAGAGGGCAAATATCCTTTCTTTTCAGGAAATGAACAAGGTGCTTCTTCCTTGTTCCTGAAGAACAGAAACTCTCTGGTAGGGCAGGGATTCACAATAGGATCAGAGATAAAGTAATAGTGCCCTTGGAAGTTTGCTAAACATCCTTTATTCTGTTTGACTCTCTACAACCTGATGAAGGAAATGCTATTAGTTGCTGCCTATTATGAATAAGAGACTTGAGGGGGTCAGAGGTTAAATAACTGGCTATAGGTCACACAGCTAGCAAGCACTGGTAGCTTTTGACCCTCACGATAAATAACTGGAGATGGTCCAGCCATTTTGGAGAACAATTTGGAATGGCCCATAAAGGTACTAAGTTGTGTGTCCCCTCAGACCCATGGATAACTCTGAAAGGCTCCTACCCCAAAGAGGTCAAAGAAAGAAGAAAAGGACCCCTATGTACACAGTGATGCACAGCGGCTCTGTGTGGGATGTGGAAGAACGGAGGGAGCGGTCATCAATCGGGGAATGACTGACCGAAAGACGCTCCTGTCCCAAAAGAAATGAGAAAGAAGAAATTGCAGAGAAGCCTGGGAAGACTTGTGTGAATCATAAGGAGTGTAGGGAGCAGAATCTTGGGAACAACTTATCCCAGGATAATAACTTTGGAAGACCAGCTCTCTGGTCGGTGCAGCAGCCACGGAGGACTCCCAAGGACCAAAGATGAAGCACATGACCCATCCCCAAGGAGAAGAGTGGGACCAAGGCACAGAAGCAGCCATTTTTGGGACATGGAACTTGCTCTGTTTGCTGGACCGTAAATGTTTGTCATGAGGATTGGTTGTTTGTTTTTCTCCCCAACAAGACCATGAGGTCGAAGCAAGAGGAAATAGCATTCTGTCAAATAAAAAATAATTAACAAAAGAATAAAACTACAGCCTTGGGAAGTGGGCGCTATCATTGACTCCATATGATGAGGTCACCGCAGGTTGTAAAGATTAAATGACCTTCCAAGGATCTCAGTGAAAACAGCTCAAGGCTGAGAACAGGGCTCTATCTACTTTGCTTCACTGATTCCCTGGAAGCACTGGATTCAAAGTCAGAAAATCTGTGTGACTTTGGACAAGTCATTTTCCCTCTGTGGTCATTGGTTTCTTCATCTGTAGAATGAAGGAGGTGGAAGAGAGGAAATCCATCTTTTAAGTCCTTGGATCCCACATCGAAAACTAACCTTTACATCTGGGTCCTTCCATTGTCTGGTCTCACCCTCCCTATTGAACATGCTCATGCTCAGCTATCCTCTGCTCTAACTGGGCTGTTCTCTTTCTATCCCCATTTTACAGATGATGAGACTGAGGCTGAGACAAACTAAGTGACTTGCCCAGGGTCCTTTGGCTGGTGAGAGTCTGAGTCAGGATTAGAACCCAGGTCCTCTGGGTCAGGAATCATAGGTAGGCATGACAGTTGTTGCTGTCTTTACATCGAGTGACTTCTCCCACTTTGCTTCCCAACGGGAAGACATTTAAATAGTCGATCTAGAAATGTTTGTCAGATGCTGAGAGTTTGCAGTGCACTGTGCAAGTCACTGAGTGTGATCAGAGCACTGGGCCTGGAGTCAGGAAAGACGTCAGGCCAAGTCTCCTGGACAGTCCTGAGCTGTGTAACCTCAGGCAAGTGGCTTCTTATTCCTCATCTGGAAAATGGAAATACGAGCACCCCCACGGCCTTACCTCATGGGGTGGCTAGAGTGCCAGTCCTCTGTCTGCCCTAAAGAGCTGGATAAATGTGAGTAGTTTTATTATAAAATCCACTCCTTGCCCCCTAGGATCTTAATGGTCTCAAATCCCCCCTGTACTTGGGTCTGTTCTATTTATTTGCAGCACATGCATGAATAAGCCATGAGTGAACCAAGTCAAAGGCTTTGCAATAATCAGCAATGGAGCTATAAATGTTACAGCATGGTTCAATAATTACCAAATTGATAGAAGTTGTTTTTTACATCCCTGGGACTTCTTGGCAAACCTCTTTTTGCTCCTCAGTGAATATATTGCTTTCTTGTGTTTATAGATTCTTTTAGTGGCATAAACTATGATTGCTTGTCATAAGTCCATAAACATGCCAGGCATGGCTCTGTATGCCTGAAGTCTCTGCTAGTAGAGGGGAGGCTCAGGCTGGCGGATCTCTTGAACTCTGGAGTTCTGGGTTGCACTGTCTACACCAAGCCTGCCATTAATATTACGAGCCCCCTCAGGATCCAGGGTCAAGGGGCCACTGGGTTGCCTCTGGAGAGACAAAGTGGTCCAAGGAGGAAACAGAGGATCCAAACTCCCACGCTGGCTAGGAAGCATGCAGAGAGTGCCTGCGTTTTTAGTTTGGGAGAGATGAGGAGACCCTACCTTTTCTGTTTTTTTTTTTTTTTAAAGTACATCAACAAGAAATTGTCCTACCTCTGGAATGGTCACTGGTGCTTTCAAACTTTGGTAATAAGCATGTGATGCTTTCTGTTAAGTGAAGTGCCAGACTTGCTTTGGAGAGGAAACCACTGAAGGGCTTTACTAGTGCTGCTAGCCAGTGCATCTGTAAAGAGTCAGAAGCCATTGAGTGCTTCCCAGCTTTTCAGAGAAGCTAGATCTTAAGCCACCACCTTGGATGGAGCTGGCATCATGCATTACCTTGATGCTGTGCAAACTTGTTGCTTTGCCTTGAATCCAGATGTTTTTGTCAGGTCCAGACATTTTCCATACCCTCTTCTTCTTCCACATTCCAAGCCTCTCTCTTGCCTCTGGCTCCCTCTCTTTTCAAGCCTCCATAGTAAAGGCTTGGATGGTCATTGCATTGTTTAACATGTTTCTTGTGCCATTTTCACTCCTTGTATTACAGTAACTTTTTGACCTTTGTTATTAATTTAAGATGAAGATCTTGAATGTCTGATATACTTTTGTTTTCTGGATTCTTTGGGGGAGGGGGTGTTTTTGTTATTGTTGTTGCCTTTAATTGGGTGATACGGTATTCAAGTTTTCTACCAAGTGTACTGGGTAGGGATATCTATTAGACTTGAAACCTCCTAAATGTGCATTTCCCCCATTAGAATGTAAGATCCATGAGATCAGGGGCTGCCTTGCCTTTCTATTTGTATCCCTGATGTAGCACAGTGATTAATGCTTTTTCATTCATTCATCTGTCATTCAAATGCCTTTCTATTTGTCTTCAATAGTTTTATAAAGATGCTACAGCCATGATGGTCCTTAACATCTGTTCTTGGCAGTATTCCTACTTAGCTCCATCCTTCCTCCTGGGCACCTTATCAGGGCAATGCCCATATTTTATGCTGTCTTAGATAGCTCTTGATTTTTTTTTTTACACCTTCAAAGCTTTCCTTTGGAGAACCTGATTTTGAGGGGATGACATTTCAAAAGCACTTGAAGTCATTCAGCAGTGGTGAAATAATGGAGCTTGGCAACTAGTTAAGAAGAATTAGTTAAATGAAGAGGCAGTTTTCAGAGGAAGAAATTAAAGCTATCTATAGTCATATGAAAAAATGCTCCAAATCACTATTGATTAGAGGAATGCAAATCAAAACAACTCTGAGGTACCACATCTCACTGATCAGATTGGCTAAGATGACAAAAGGGAAAAAATGATAAATGTTGGAGAAGATGCGGGAAAGTTGAAACACTAATTCATGGTTAATGGAGTTGTGAACTGATACAACCATTCTGGAGAGTAATATGGAACTATGTACAAAGGGCTACAAAAATGTGCATACCGTTTGACCCAGCAATACCACTTCTAGGGCTATATCCCAAAGAGATCATAAAAATGGGAAAAGGACCCACATGTACAAAAATATTTACAGCAGCTCTTTTTGTGGTGGCCAAGAACTGGAAATTGAGGGATGCCCTTCAATTGGGGAATGGCTGAACAAGTTGTGGTACATGAATGTAATGGAACACTATTGTGCTATAAGAAATGATGAACAGGGGTGGCTAGGTGGCGCAGTGAGTAGAGCACTGGCCCTGGAGACAGGAGGACCTGAGTTCAGATCCGGCCTCAGACACTTCACACACACACACACACACACACACACACACACACACACACACACCTAGCCATGTGACTTTGGGCAAGTTACTTAACCCCAATTGCCCTCCAAAAAGAAAAAATAAATAAATAAATGAAAAGGATGAACAGGCAGACTTCGGAAAACCCTGGAAAGACTTATATGAACTGATGCTGAGTGAAGAAACAGCCAGGAGAACATTGTACACAACAACAGCCACAGTGTGTGATGACTGACTTTGATAGACTTAGCCCTTCTCAGCAATGCAAGGACCTAAAACAATTCTGCAGTACTCATGATGGAAAATTCCATCCACATCCAGAGAAAGAATTATGGAGTCTGAATGCAGAGCAAAGCAGACTATTTTCTTTTTTTGTTTTGTTTTTTTCTTATGGTTCCTCCCATTTGTTCTAATTCTTCCACCCAACATGACTAATGTGAAAATATTTAATAGGAATATATATATGTAGAGTCTATATCGGATTATATGGCATCTTGGGGGGGGGGAAGAAAATGCAAAGCTCATGGAAATTATAAATAAATTAACTTAAAAAAAATAATTAGTTAAAATGAAAACCTACCAGATGGGGGTCAGGGGTGTGCACCAACCCTGCCTATCCCCTCCCATGCCTATATCATTACATCATCCTACCCAACAGGGCACCCATTGGATGCCCAGAAGTCTCTGCCGCCCCTCTACAACTAGGGAGTGCTTGGCGGCACTCATCACTCTTAGTTACAGCTTTGCTTCATCCTATGACCAGACTATCCCAAGGGGCCACAGTAACAGCTCTGTGACTGCTGGCTGAATAGGAGTGCAAAGAGAGCTGTTTCACTGCTACCCATTCTCCAAGTCCTCTCTTCCTGTGTTCTTGTCTGGGCGACTTCCCAGTGGTCCCAAGGTGAAGCTGGCTCTCTCTTTGCCTTGGGACACTTGGCAAGCCACCTACTCCCATGATGTCTTTGCTCCAGAACTAAATCATGGTCCTTTTAATCCCCCTTGTTCGGACTGGGATAGACATTCTTATGCAGCATAAAGCAGAAGATGTAAGCCAGGCAACACAGGCTCAGTGACCTAATCAATCACCTTCATGTTCAACCTTGCCTCAGTCCAAGAATTCATGCTGCCAGCCCTGAGTTATTAATTATCTGAACTGTAGCCTGGACATGATTATTAGGATTACTTCAAGAGGGAAAAAGGTTGAATTTTAAAGCTTCTATAAGAGCATAAGGAACATATGGCCAAAGCAATTATGGAAGGCCAGAATAGCAATTGTACCATGCATTAGTTGAACACATTCTGCTTTCTCAAAGTATTCCCATGTTTGTTTTCTCACGACACCTCGGAATGTATCTTGGACCAGTCTTATTGGAGAGAACAGCATGACCAGGATGGAAAAAATTCTGAACTTAGACTATGAAGCACTTTGTCCAAACCTTTCCTCTGACTTTAACTAATTGGAAAAGTCACTTAGCCTCCCTTTGCCTCAGTTTCCTCATCTGTACAATGGGGATAATGAATGTAATATTTGCCCCATTCATGTTGCTGTGAGGCTCAAATGGAGTAATATATGAAAAACCCTTTATAAATGATCAAGCCCATAGAAGTGAGAGGCAGTGTGGTATAACAGGTACTTGTATGCAAATATAAGAAAAGAAAGACAGTCCCTATCCTCAAGAGAGCTGGCATTGGGAGGATGTTAAGGTCCTATCTCTGGCTATGAGATCCTGGGTAAGTCATAGTTAAAGAATAAATGTTTTTTTGGTTTCTCTGACTTTCCTCAAGACAACTCAAATGAGCCCTTTGCCAGAAGACCTTTTGCAGCCTCAGCCCTGCCTTCTCAGCTGCCAGTGCCTTCCTCTGAAATGACCTCCCTTCTACTCTTGTATGGATGGACCTGCTTAATATCCGCACTTTCTTCCCTGTTAGCACCTTCAAGATAGGGGCTATTTTTCCTTTATTCATATTCTTGGTGCTTGGCATATAATAAATGGCACTTAATAAATGCTTGTAAATTAACTGATTTAAAGTGAGGAGGCTGGATTGGGCAAGGAATAGGAATTCTGAGACCTTTTCCAGCTCAAAGTCAATGAGCCTGTACTTCTGCCCATCAGTCTCAAAGAACTCACTAAACCGGTAAGGTGAAGAACAGTTGATAAGCATTATTGGTAGAGGGAGTTTCTGCACCAGGAGTCCCTTACACCAATGAAATTATGGGTTCAGATAAAAGATAGACTTTGAAAATGATACAAATATCAGTTTATAGTCTCAGTGCCCGGGGCAAGTCTTTAAGATCATATGTTACAGATGCATTGCCGATCTGCCTGGGAGAGGGAAATTTCATACCAGGAGTTCCCTGTCCATTGTCTTTTGCCCCCATTTTACAGATGAGGAAGTTTCTGTCTGATTGGGCTCTGGCTGGCTGCTCCTGTAAAATGGCCATCAGCTATTTAGAACAGATCTTCTGAAAGACCTTGGCCAACAATAGCATTTGGTGGGCGGTAGGTAGGAGGATTTCCCAGGGAAACACTAGCTAGTGTGAACATTTCTCTCTGGGAAAAAATACACATGAAGGTGTTTCATTGAAAGCCAGGGCAACTGTGAGCCATCCATTCTGTTCTGATGGGAAGCAGTACAGTGTCCTTAGCTGTCCTCATAGCCTGGCTAAATCCCGACCTCAGTGGATATTACACATAGTGGGTACTCAGGAAATTTGGATGGACTTAGTGTGTGCAGTGTAAGTAGGTGTCATCTGAAGAAAGGAGACAGGTCTACAGTGCAAAAGGAAGTAGGGGACAAGATAGTTCTTTTCAGTGGTGATGCCCTAACAGAGGAGCCCCTACTCCACTTCTTGGCTTAAGTGAAGACAGCACGGCTTAGGGGGTAAAGTGCTGTACTTAGAATCAGGCTCACCTGAGTGTGGATGTTGCCTCAGACACTCCCAGAGCTGTATGATCCTGGTAAGTCACTTAAAGCTGTCTGCGTTGGGGCTTCCTCATCTGTAAAAGGGAAATATTAACAGCTACCTCACAGGATCAAATCAACACATGGTTGTTAAAGGTTTTAGGAGATGCTAAGCACATACTTTCTAAGTACTGGAAAAACAAAGGCAGGCTCTGCCCTCAGGAAGCTTCAATAGAAAAAGACAATACATGAAAGGATGCTGAAAGCAGGTGAGGGATAGGGTACGCTTGGAGGAGGATGGTGGCAAAGTCCAGTGGGTCAGAAGCAGACAGGAGTGAAGGAGTGAGTGGGGCCTGTCTGGGCATTTTTCAAAATGGAGGCTCTGGGAGAAACTCATCCATGAGAGGAGGGGATCACAGAGGCAAGGGAGTCATTCAAGCCGAGGCATGATGGAGAAGTCTGGAAAGTCACGAGTGGTGCTGGGAGAGGAAGAAAGGGGAAGCTTGGTGGGAAGAGGATCTGAATTAGAGCAAGGCATTTGTTATTGGCTCTAGCAGCAGAATCAGCTGCCAATTGGAAAGGACCTTAGAGTCCACCCAGAATAACTAACTAGCACCTGACTAAAAAGCCTGACTAGCCAATGCCAGACAAGAGGCCAGCTAGACTTCTGTACTTGAAGGGCCCTAGTCAAAGGGTTGGGAGCTCATGACCTCTTGACCAAGCCCTTCCACTTTTGATCAAAGGAATTTTTTTTTTAAAGCAATCGGGGTTAAGTAACTTGCTCAAGGTTACACGGCCAGTTATTTCTGGGTGTGGTGCTAAGTATCTGAGCCCAGATTTGATCCCCAGGTCATCCCGACACTGGAGCCGGTGCTCTTACTCACTGAGCCACCTGGCCGCCGCCCCTAGCCCTTCCACTTTTGATGGCTCTACTTGTCAAGAATTTTTTTCCTAACTTCCTCCCACTGCTCCTGGAGCCAAATAGAAAAACTCCAACCCCTCTTCTTCATGGAAGTGCTTTAAATACTTGCAGCATGGAATAGGGGAAAGAACATTGACTCTGGAGTGGATGTGGGTTCAAATCCTGACTCTGCCACATACTATCTGTGTGATTGGGACAAATCACTTAATTTCTTTGTGCCTTGGTTTCCCATTTGGAAAAAAAAAAGCAGGGTGGACTGAATGGCCTCTGAAGTTCCTTTTGCAGTCCTGTTTATCATCCTTGACCCCTTAGCCATCCTCTGTCCTCTCCAAGGGTTCTCTTCTCCAGCGTAAACATTGCTTACCCTTTCAACTCTTCTGTGAAATCCATGATGATCTGGGGACCTTTTAGGGCAACTAAAACCCCATCATTTACCCTCTTAATTCTAGTGCCTTCTCTCTAGTCTTTTTCAACTGACCCAATGACCTTTCATCACTTTGGCCCTCTTCCTCTGGTTATTCTGGACTCCTTGCCCCTACCCTATTCTTCATTCCATTAAACTTGGCTGCTGTTATTACAGAGAAGGGGGGACAAGGCGCACATCTCTGATATGCCAGGTACTGGGCTAAAGGCTTTGCAAATACTGTCTCATTTGAAATAATCATAATAATTAGAGTGAAGATATCATTTTCTCCCTTAGCACATTCTCTGGACCATTGAGAGGCAAAAGACAGAATCAGATGGTCTGACGGAGGGTCTGTTGGAGGAGGTGGGTTTGGGGACAGTAAGAACCAAACAGAATGGCCCCAGTTTCCTCCAGTAAAATGAGGAATATTCACCCGTAACTTATTTCGAGGATAAATGAGGCAGAAGATAGGGAAGAACAGCAAGCACTTCGTGAGCCTACTGCCAGGATCAGCACTCTTAGGACGTGTTGAATTGTGTTGACCTTATCTGGCATCTGGATAGAATGGTTAATAGCACTGGAGTCAGAGTCAAAAGACTGGCTTTGAATCTGACTCTGATGTCATTAGTTATGTGGCCGTGGGCAAACCAAGGAATTCCTCCAAGCCTCTATTTCCTCACCTGCCAACAAGGCTCACACCTGTAGCAATCGTAATAAAAGCGCTTGGCAAACGTCATTCCATCCTAGCCTTCCAGGGACCTGGGAGGGCCCCATTGTCATCTCCATCTGCTCAGTGAGGAAGCAGGCAGAAAGAGGCCGCCTAGGAAATGCCAGGCCTTGGTGAGAGGGCCTCTGAGGGCGGTGACTTGCAGGTGGATGTCGAAGGTGGAGTTCAAACCTTGCCCACCCCTGTCCCATACTGTGCCGTGCCGAGTCGTGTCGAGCTGTGCCAAGCCGTGTTGAGCTGTGTTGAGCCGTGCCGAGCCGTGCCGTGCTGTCATACTAGCACCATCAGCGCTGTTGGAAGAAATGCTTCATTGCCTTGAAAGCACCATCGAAATGGGAATTATTCTTTGCCTCTTTCTCCTCCATACCGGCTCCCGCTTTGGTTATTTAATATTGCTCACGGCCCAAAGTTGAGGAGTCTCTGGTTTAGAATGAAAAATGAAAAGACATTTTTAAAAGCCACTCAGGTCCCATTCATCCATCAATCCCTCCTCTCTCTTTTAGGTTTGTAGGATCTTCATGCTAATACAGTGGAAACTGCCGAATATTTAACAGATGGGATGTTAGAAAAATGAACAGCAGACTGAGAGTCTTGATGCACTGAAAATATGTTACTCTGTGCTAGAGGAGGAAAAAACATATACACACACACACACACATATATATGTATGTATGTATGTATTTAGTAAACAAACAACTAATGGCCCACATGATACTTCTCCTCTGGGATTCCCGACTTAGGCTCATTAGCCCTTTAAGTGTGGAGGAGCCGTGTGCAGAAATTTGCCAGGATTTAAGCTTGAAAGTGAGCTAGAGAGGGTTGGCTAAGTGTGGGACTGGAGACAGAAGACAGACAGGAAATTCGGGCAGAGCCCAAGAGGGGCTGAGGAGAAAGGCTATGATGGAAAGAGCCCCGGTCTGGGCAGAGGGTCCATGATTTGCTGCCAATCATTTTACCTCAAGGGGTCTCGGTTTCCTCTTTCTTAAAAGGAGGGTAATCTCTTTCCCAGCTCCAAACGATCCTGGGTGATGGAATGGGAACAGAAGCCCTGAGGAGTGCTGTGATGTGATGTTGTGATGGTGTGTGATGAGGTTTAGGCTTTGGGACCCCCCTTAAACTCTGATTGAATCATCCCATTTGATGAGGTATTTGCATGAGGCCATAGGCCTTTCACTGTGGCTCTGCCCAAACCTTTGTTACTAGCTTGGCCCTCCAATGTCCATCTATTTCCCACCCTTGAGCCTATCCAAATATCTACACCCAACTCATTAATTCCTCCTGAAAACCCTCTCCAAACTCATTACTGGAGTCTGACATCATCTGACTCCTCCAGAAGACCTTCCCCAAACCCCTCCCCTAGACCACCCCTAGATTCTTCCCACAACCTTCTGTATATAAGACCCTATCTTGTCTCTGTGTGTGAGAGAGCGCCATAGAACAGTGAGAGCACCATAGAACAGTGAGAATGACCTAGCACAGCCTTACTCTATGTCTAATGTAAACGAACTTTTGATAAACTTTACCTTTTCTTTGGCTGAGAGAAGACTTGAATCGAATTCACTGGGCAGGACGCAGCGTGCTGGTATTTTGGTGTCTTGAGCCCCCCTAACCCCTGACCTCATCATTTTATGAGGACCCCCTTCAGTAGGGAGCTATCCTAGAAAGCATGGATACATTTTCAGGCCCTAGGGCTCATCTCATTACAGCACTACAGCTTCTAGGGTTAGGAGGCACTTCAGAAGGCCCTCAGAGCCCATCTTCTCCACCCCCTTTCCATTCTACTGATGAAAATACTGAGGCTCAGGGTGGCTAAGCCAAGGTCACGCACAGGATCTGAGAGAGATGCGAGGAATCCTGAGACCTTCTTGTCCAGTTCTTCCATTTTACAGATAAGGAAAGAGAGGCCCAGTAAAGGATAATGGACTATTCCAGGGCCACGCAGGTGGTAAGTGGCAGCTGTAGGATTTGAACTCAGGCCTAGTGACTCCAAAGTTCAGTGTTCCACTGATCACATTTCATTTCCTCCAACCTCCTCTCATTTCACAGTTGATGATAATGAGGCCAGAGAGAAGTCCTTACTATGGTTATGTCATAGACAAAAAAAAAGAGACCAAATTTGAGAGATAGTTTGAGGGCCCCATGGAAAATAAGGCCAGAGCAATTCTGCATGCCCAGAAGAGTAATGATTCTGTGTTCTCGCTCAATAATTGCAGTGTTTTCCTATCTCTTATCTTATTGTATCCTAAAAACAACTGAGAGTATTGGTTGGGACTAGCATAATTACCTCCATTTTCCAGAGGAGGAAATTGAGGGCACACTGTGTGACAGCTGCCTGTCCCCCACTGCCAGGCTCCCTCCTCGCTCTGAGCCGTCCAGCTGCCTTCCTTCTGTCTGGCACCGTGATCCCCAAGGACGTTCTGGGAGTGGGGATGGTGGTCCACGCTATGATCAAGGCAGAAGAGTGCAACTGAACTGGGCTTCAGGAGAGCAAATAGCCACTGGGCGGCGACCAGAGGGCCTCAGCATCTTCGCTAGCAGAAGAAGCTGGGGATTTTTTAACCCAGAAAAGATAAGACTTAGTTGGGGAATATGAGAGCAAAACTGATCTTCATGCTGTTTCTCCCCCATGAACCTCCCACATCTGGGCTGTCCTGGCTGTCTCTCATGTCAATGCAGTCTAGAAGCCCAGGCAGTTGGGAGCACCCTTTCTCTCAAAAGGGTCCAAGCTCCTGATTCATGCAGGAGCCTGACATCCCCCACCCTTTCAGCCCCAACACAAACACACCAAACCCACAAGATGGAAGCCTCTCCCCCATATAGTCTGAGTCCCAACCTGATAGACAGGTAAAGACATTGCTGTGTGTCTCCTCTGAAAGCCTCCTAAGCCTGGTTTGACTCAGTGGCCAGTCTTGATTGATGCAGCCACCAGCTCCAGAAGAGAGACATGCACAGAAGCCCCTGGTTATTCATGTCTTCTAACAAGAAGCTTATGCATCTTTGAGATCAGGGCACACATGTCACTGGAAGGGACCCAGCTCCAGGAAAACACTCCCTCTCTGCATTCCCACCTTCTACAATTCCCTCACTTCCTCCAAGACTTAGTCAAAGCACCCCCTTCCAAAAGAAGCATTTCCGGGTTCCCTCAGCCTCCTGTGCCCTTTCTCCCCAAATAACCTTTTATATGCATATGTGTTGTCTCTCCAGATAGAAAGTAAACTCCTTGAGGACAAAACTTCTTCCATTACCATGTTGCTGCCATTCCAATCAATTAATAAACATCTATTAAATGCCTGCCTAAAGGACAGGCACTCTTCTAAGTGCTAGGTTTACAAAAAGAGAGAGAGAGAGAGAGAGAGAGAGAGAGAGAGAGAGAGAGAGAAGTTAGTTCTTGCCCTCAAGGAGCTTACGGTCACATGTTGCTGTTGCCTCTGGCACCTAGCACAATGCCTGGAACATTGTAGAACTCTTAGTACATGTTTGTTGATTGATTGGTTGGTTGTAAAAAACCGACACTCCCCTCCCCTGTCTGACAATGTTTCCATGGGAAAATGTGTTCCAATTTCTGTTTTGGCACTGTAGAAATACACCTCTCCTCCCCAGTAGGACTGAGGATTCCTCTCGATGTCATCTCCCCCTGCCGCCAGACATTGGAAGCAGGCATTCCCCAGCTCCAACTTATCTTACCAGTTCATTAATTTAACAACCAGCTGTCCTATCCAGAGGAATTTCCCCAGGAATCCATAATCCATTTAATCAAAATAACTTTAGGGAACAGAGAACTGCAAAGTTGCAAATACCATCAACTCTTAATTACAGGCAAGATCATCTGCATTTTGGCTTCTCTCGCTAATGTGACTTTCAAGGTTATGGACAGCACTTACAGTATCCTGCCTAATTACTTCATTTGTTATCAGCAGAGCTCACTCCCTCTTTTCACCTCTCCACAAAGCTGTATGCTGGTAGGGAAGCCCTCTGAAACCTAAACGCTTTAGACATCATCCTTGTTCCAAGGACACAGGGAGAGAGACTGCACAGTAGTCTGAGAAATGAGCTCAGGCTCCTAGCAGCGTGTGCTTTTGCCTGGTTGAGACGAACCACCAATTTGAGCACTGAGCAGAAGTTGCAGAGAAAAGGGGTGGGAACCCAAGCACAATGTGGATATCAAAGAAAATAGAGATGGATCAATCAATCCACCCACCCACCCACCCATCCACCTTATCCACCCACCCACCCATCCATCCATCCATCCATCCATCCATCCACCCTTAGGAAAGAAGAGCTGGAATATATATGTGACTCTGGACAAGTCACAACCTTTATTTGTCTCAGTTTCCTCTTCTGTAAAATGAGCTGGAGAAGAGAATGGCAAACCCCAAATGGGGTCACAAATAGTTGGACACAACTGAGAACAACATACATTTTGAGTCTCTGTACTAAGGGCTATTGTTTCTATTTTTACATATGAGAAAATGGAGACCGATGAAAATTGTGACTTGTGTAGAGTTATATAAGCAGCAGGTGAATGAGGCAGGATTTGAACTCAGGTTTTCCTGACACCAAGTCAGGACTTCTATCCATCAGGTTGGAGCAATAAAGTTGAAGGTCAACGAAAAGTCAATAGGGATGAACATGGTGTACATGAATAGGACATGTCACCATTACCAACCAACCATCATTTGAAAGAAGCAGCATAAAGGATATTACTAGAGAGAAATTGGACCAAAAAAGGAAGTGATTCAGTCATGGGGTCAGAGCAAAAGATGATGGAGAGGCAGCCTGGCAGCTCTACAACAGCAAGAGAAATTGGGGAAAATCCCCCCACGGAGCCTGGCGCATAGTCAGTATCTGCTAGGCCCTTCTTGTCCACTTTTATTTGGCTGACAGGGAGTGGTGCTGCTGTAGGAGACTGAGAGAATGAGTAGATAAGCTCATGAAAGGGGATGGGTGAGCTTCGATTTTGCATTGTTGGGGGAAAAGCCCATACTGATGAGATCACAGAGCATGAACATATTGACCAATCAATCGACAAGCATTAATAAGCATTTCCTACGTGCCAAACACTTTGCTAAGTACTAGGAATACAGAGAAAAAGCAACAAGAATTCACCAAAAATCCATGTAAACAAATAGGAATGTGCAAGTTACCCAAAGAGCAGATGGCTGATATCTTTAAAGGAGAAGGCTAGCAAGGGGCAAACCTTGGAAAGATTTGCAGACAGTGACCCCGAGGGGAAGAAGGTTCCAGGGTGGAAGATGTTTTCTGTGACAAGGGTTTCTGTAGTAGCTACTTCCAGATGGCTGGTCCCATCAGATGAGATAATATGTGGGAAATGCTTCACAAACATTAAAGTTCTATAGAAATCCAACTTTTATTTTGACACTGTGTGAAGCACTAAGAATACGGAAAAAAGTAAAAGGAAGACAAAACAAAGAGTTGGAAGAGACTTCACTCCAGCAATTAGTGTTTATTCATCAAGCACTTACTATGGGTCAGACACTATACTAGGCACAGGGGGTGCAAAGACAGGCCCTACCCTCCAGACCTCTTTTAGATGTTCCTTCTGATTGGAAAAATATTCCAAGATGGAGAAGCTGAGCAATCCTCAAGTCAGGTCTTTCCAATGGACCTTCATTATTTTCTTTGAAATGATGCCCCCATACCCCAATGTGATCATGTTTGGAAGTGGCTTCTAGGTGGTTGTCTGTTTAGAGAACACCTCTCTTTCTCAGCCTCCCCCTCCCCCCAGGAGAGTGGGAAATAGAGCCTGTTGGGGGTGGGGTGGGGCATTGTGTGCAGTTATTCATTTATCAGTGGTGCCTTTGCTGGGGAAAGAGAACTTGGAGAGGCTGGAGAATTTGAAGGATGAGTCAATTAAGTAGTTGATTCCTTAATCAATCTAGTATTTAAGGAGGCAATCACATGTGGCTGGCTCCATTTTAATGATGGGAGCAGCTGGTTGTAAACAAGGACAGGGTCTTGATTGTGGAGTTGGGAGATATGGTTTGTTTTTGTAGCATTTCATTTTAAAAATGGGCAGCAATGTACAGAATGGAAATTCTTCCTCATTCCCTCTCATTTCTAATACGTAAGTGGAAAAACAAATGTTAGGTCCATTAAAAATGTGCCTAAGCTAGACCCATTTCCTTGTGGCCAAGCCCTTTGCTTCTCCTTCCTCTCCCATCACCATGAGATGGGGGGTGGGAGGGAGGACATCAAGGAGCTTCAGGGGATGCTGGGAATTGGTGAGAGGCTTAGATATAAAGGCATTCCGAATGAAAACTTCAGGGGGACCCTGGGTCTCAGTGGCATTCTCTCCTTCTAGGAACTGGTATAACCCCAGAGGTCCAAGTCTTCATTGTCATTGCCATGGTTGTTTTCCATTGTATCCCTAATAGTAGCTTAGTTCTTGGCACATTTCATCAATGAATCAACAAGCATTTATTAAGTACCTAGTATGGTCAGGCACTGTACTAGGCACTGGGGATACAAAGGAACTTAGTTCTTTAGGGAAGGAGGGGGGAAAGAAACATTTATAAAGGCCCTACTATGTGCCAGACACTGTGCTAAGTGCTTTACAAATATTATTTTATGGTGATATCATTATATGCAGATAAGGAAACTGAGGCAAAGAAAGGTTAAGTGACTTGCCCAGGATCACATAGCTAGTAAGTGCCTGAGACTAGATTTTAACTTGGGTATAACTAGAGAAGGATGTGGCAAACCACTCCAATATCTTAGCCATAAAAATAAAAGCAAACCAAAAAAACCCCATAAAACCAAAACCCAAATGGGGTCACAAGGAGTCCAACACAACTTTAGCCTGAACACCAAGTTCCTAACTCCAAGTCCAGAGTTCTAGGCATTGCGGCACCCCCTAGCTGCCTCTTGGGGGAAAGACATCATAGTATAGTAAAGTTCTGTACTTGTAATAATGAAAACCTGAGTTCAAATCCTCCTTTTATATACCCGTGAACAGGACATTGGACCCCAAATTCCTCACACATAAAATTACTCAATGGCCCCTGAGGCCCCTCCTAGCACTAAAGGCAAAGCTGTGTCTGATTCACCTATGAATCTCTCCAGTACCTAGTACGGTTTGACACACACAACAGATTGAATGATAATCAACATTTTTCCCCCTGGTTATTCCATTTCTTTCTTTCTTTCTTTCTTTCTTTCTTTCTTTCTTTCTTTCTTTCTTTCTTTCTTTCTTTCTTTCTTTCTTTCTTTCTTTCTTTCTTTCTTTCTTTCTTTCTTTCTGGAAGGTAGGGCAATTGGGGTTAAGTGACTTGCCCAAGGTCACATGGCTAGTAAGTGGTAAGTGTCTGAGGCTGGATTTGAACTCAGGTCCTCCTGACTCCAAGGCCAGTGCTCTATTCACTGCGCCACCTAGCAGCCCTGATCTCTTTTCCTAAACTCCTCAAATTGGAATAAATTTCTACTCTAACACACATCTATCGTCCGTACTATATCACAGCACACACATCCATACTGTTACAATGCCCCTCCTTGTCCAAGATCCTATCTCCATCCACAAAACTTTTCAGGAAGGGGGGAGGAAGGGAAGGAACACTTTGCTCTGTGTGCCTAGAGTTCCCACCAAATACAAATTTTATTGGAAACCCAAGAAGTAGGTCTTTATAATAATGTTCACTATGCATCCTTCTCTGGCTCTTTGAAATTCTCAAGGTGCTTTCCTTAGCAGCACATATTTGGGGCTTAATCAATGTTTACTGAGGGTCTACATGCAGTAGGTACTTCATATTATCCCCATCTTACAGAGCAAATTAAATGACATACCCAGGGTCACTCAGTTCGTGGTTATTAGAGCCAGGACTTGATTTCCAGGACTCTCAGAGAGGTAGAAAGTCTCTCTTCTCGTTTAACCCACTTTCTATTTCCCTGATGGTGTTCTGGTGGGAGATATGTTTTATTAGTGCTTGCTTTTCCTACTTTTCTCTTTTGCTTTTAGGGTCTTGGGTCATCAGATTTAGAACTAGCAGGGGTTTTAAGGATCCAATGGTCCAATACATCTCACTTTACAGATGAGGAAACCGAGGCCCAGAAAGGAAGGGTGATTTGATTTGAGGAAGACATAGGTTCAAATCCTCTCTGAGGTACTTAGGGTGCAACCTAGTAAGTTATACTTTCAGGGCTTAAATTTTCTCATATGTAAAATGGGGATAATAGCACCTAAGTCAAAGGGTTGTTGGGGGCACCTTCAGAACCCAGCCCCTTCCTACCTTTACAACCTTCTTGGGCTTTCCTCCCTTCTATTCTCTGATCTGGTTTACTTTCTATTCCTCCATCTCCCAACTCCAAGCCTTTGCCTTGGCTGTGCCACATACCCAGAATGCTCTTTTTTTTTTTTTGAAATTTCAAAATATGTTTTCAAAGACATCTAAAGACAAGGTTTAACAATTATTTTTTAAAACTTGATCACCTAATTCTCTTCCTCCCTCTCTCCCTTCCTTCCTCATTGAGAAGGCAAGCTTATCCAGCTTATTTCCAGCTTATCTTTACTCCCACCTCCTAGAATTCCAGATTTCTTCCAAGCATCAGGCCAAGAGCTACTTTCTGCATGAAGCTCTTTCTGGAGGTTAGCTCTCAAAGCCTTCCCCTGTAGTGATTGCTTCTAGCAGCTTTGCATGTGATTGCAGTACCCTTGGATGGGTGTTGTCTTTCCCATTAAAATGAAAGCTTCCTAAGGCCAGGACCTGGCTCCCTTTTTTTTTTTTTCATTCCAGAGTCTATTACAGTGCCCAGCCCAGAGCAGCTACTGAATAAACAAACACTCATTGATTGGTTGATTAAATGAGATAACACAGGACCATGCTTGGCAAACCTTAGAGTATTCCATAAATGTCTGTTGCTATGAGTATTATTAACTTTTATTATTCCCAAGGTCACTCAGCCAAAAAGCAGCTGAGCTGAGTTCTCAGACTTCTCTAGCCCCAAGCCCAGACCTGTAGAATCGCAGGTTCCGTCAAAGCCTGACTCGGGGCTCCTCCTCCATCTGATTCCCAGCTGACACTGTTCTCCCCCAACTCAGAAACGACCCTGTGCTTCCTTTGTACACAGCTTGTGTTGGCCGGAACCTGTTTTGTCTCCTGAGCCCCAAAGGATCTTCTTAAGAGTAAGGACTATTTTATTATTGCCGGCATCCCTAGTCCGGAGAACAGTGACTGGCTCAATCAATAAACATTTCTCATTACCTACTCTGTGTCAGGCAGTGCTTTAAGAGGCAAAAGACAGTCCCTGCCCTCAATGGCACATAGTGGGAGCTTGTAAGTGTTTTTTTGAATTAAATTGTTCCATATTTCCATCTAAGAGAGGTAAGGTGGCAAAGAGGAGTGAGCGCTTGGCTCTCGAGTTCAAATCCTACCTTTGAAGCTCACTGCCCGTGTGACCTTGGACAAATCATTCCCTCCTGGGACTCAGTTAGTTTATCTACATCCCAGGGTTGTTGTGAGGATCAGATGAGATGAAATTCCAAGTACTTGGCATAGTGCCCAGCACAAAGTAGGTACGATATAGATGTTAGCTAGTATTGTGATTATTATCTGTAAAATCTAACTGACCTCTGAGACTCCTTCCACCCTTAGACCTATAAACCTTAACCAGGGTTATTGACTTGGGGTCCCGTGGATAGATTTTGAGGGGTCTACAAACTTGGATGGAAATCCATCTTTATGTCAATATAATTGGCTTCCTTTCCAGTCCTGTGTATCTTATTTGATCCATTTATAAACATGATTCTGAGAAGGGCTTTGTCTGCTTCACCCGATTGACTGCCCCAAGGGCTCGTGACTCTGAAAAGGGGTGAAGACCTTCTGTCTATGCCCAGATGCCGTCAGCAAGTCAGGAAGCTTCATTTCCACTTCCAGTCTCGTTTTTGCCTCTTGACGTAACTAAAGACTGCTTTCTTCATTAAGGATCATTAGCCAGCCAAATGGTATGTATATGTTTGTAGAACCTGCCAACGGGTCACCCCAGGCTTGTTTCTTCTCTGGGTACCCATGGCTCCTTATCCTATTTATTAAAATTGCTCTTTGGTATGCTTCACGACCCTAATGAGAATCGTTTAATAAGCAAGCTATTAGTCTGGTGAGGGAAAGCACATTTCCAGCCCAGTCTCATTATGGCGGTCAGGTGATCCACAGCATGGTCCCACCAACCACATTTCTCATATTTAAGTATAAAATGGCCACTTACCAAGAGTCTATACTATTTTGCTGCTCCCTTAAGATTCTCACCTGATTACTATTGATTTTGTCTCTCCCATTCCAAATGACATTCCCTCCTGCCTGCCTGACCCTATCCTTCCCTGGGAGCTTGTAACCTGGCAGCATCCCTTTCTGTGGGGGTACCAAGCTTCTCAGGGAGGCGCCAAGATGAGAAGGGAGCAAATGGACCTCTGTTTGCTCCCTGACCTTCTGTCTAACCCTCTTGGATTTTCTCTTTAAAGATTTCTGAGTTTGTATTAGCCTTAGTTCTATTTCCTGGCTTGGGTTTTCAGCAGCTTCTCATGCCTGCCAGCTTCCTGATGAGGCTAAGAGTTAGCCTTGCTGCTCCCTGTTTTCTTCAGATGGATATTGTGGTGGACCCCATCACTTTATTATTCTCCCTCCGTCACCCCCCCCCCCCGCCCCAGTTCACTCTGCTAGGACAGTTTCCCTCATTTTCTGGATGGTGTATAATGGAAAATCGACTTTGACTCTGGAGGGACTTAGGTTTGAATCCCACCAATCACCTTTATGTGGAACTAGAGGGAAGTCACACCTAATCACTCTGAATTTCAGGCTCCTCACTGAGGAGGTGTGCCTCCCAACACAGGTCAAGATTGCCTTCACTTTGGGGGCCTCTGTATCACACCATTGCTCATTCTGAGTTTCCAAGCCTTGTAAACTGCCAGGTCTCTTAGACCCAAACCACACATCCCCCAACCTGCACCCCTCACCTGGTATTTTTCTTTATTCTTTTTTGAAAATGAAGTGCTATTGATATCTTTGGATTTTACATTGCCTAAATTTCTCCCAGTATCCCTCTTTCTATACTCAGTCATCCCATATAACAAAGAATATTTTTTAAAAAGAAAAAGAGGAAGAAGAGGGGGGAAAATCAGTAAAACCAATGAATACACTAAGTGCAAAAACATGCAGCATTCCCCCCCCACACACACACACCTCCCCCTTCCCGAAAGGGGAATGGGTGGAAGTATCTTCTCATCATCTTCTTTGGGGCTGTCAGCTGACATTTTCCCATCAAGTGCAGGAGTTTACACTTAAGTGAATTTCAGCATCCTGACCTATGAAGATCTTTGGGGATCCTGGCTGTCATTTCGACTATGACTTATCCCTCCTGGCTTTGAATTATTTGCAAATTGGATAAACATTCCACTTACGTCTTTACCCAAGTAATTGAGTTTTAAAATGTTAAGCCTCACAGGGCAAGGGTAGATCCCTGGAGCTTTCCAATAGAGGTGGCTCTACAGGTGTCATTAAACATTTATTAAGCACCTACATTTGTCAGGCACCGTGTTAGACACTGGATATACAAAGAAAGGGAAAAGACAGTCCCTGTCCTCAGAGAGCTCAAAATCTATTGGAAAGACAATATGAAAACAACTCTGTATAAACAGCGAACATATCAGGCATGAAAATGCCTGGGAGGGTGGTACATGAAGAGGGGAACTTGGGTGGGGTGGGGGCTGAGGGTGGGGGAGATAATAAATTCTGTTTTGGACATGCTGAGTTGGAGATACCTACAAGACATGCAGGCTGAGATGTCCAGAGGAGGTTGCCTTGGGAATCCTGCTTTGGAAATGATTTTTAGAGATTTCTCTTGGTTGGTTCAGATTAGATTGTGAAGCCCTCAAATTGAGTCTATTCTCTTAATGATGATTATTTCATTTAATGTAACACTTTGAAGTTATACAAAGCCCTTATGGGATCTGAGTTGGGAGTAGAATTAGAAATAAACCAAAATTACCCTTTCATTTTATAGTGAGGAAAGTGAAGCCCAGAGAGGCTGAGTGATTTACCCAAGGTCACAAAGCTAGCTATCTGAGACAGGATTGAAACCCAGGTCTCCTGACTCCAAATCCAAAGCCCTCTCAACCTCACCATATTCTTCCCCTTGAGCCAAGAAGTCTTTCTTTTTCTTTTGTCCTTAGCTAAGCTGGCCTTCTTCTACCTTTCCAGTCTTCTTAAATCTCCCACGTGTTCCTTCCTACACTTATCTGTTTCCTGGACTGTCCCTGTGAGGACAGGAATTGGCTTCTTCTACTGCATGCGCCAGCTTAGGTAACACATTCGACCTCTGCAAGTCGAAAGGGCTGGTGTGCTCTCCAAGGTCATCTTCGGCCCTGATGCTCTGTGATTCTGTATTTCTGTGACCCCCACAATGCTCCGTACATTGTTCAGGAACATAGCAAATGTTCAGGCAATGTTTGCTGAATTAGTAAAGGAAAACCATGCCTGGTTATATGCAGTACTGTCCAGGCTACAAATGATTTTGGCCTGCTGTGCTAACTTTTACTTGCATGACAAGCTTGTCAGGTAGATACTACAGGTTATCAGCGTTATTGATTTGGTCTGGAAGGAACTTTAGAAGTCATCGAGTCACATAAACTCATTTTAGAAATGAGAGAACTGAGGCCCAGAGAAGTTGTATATAATACCTGGCAAGAGTCACACAGCTAGTAAATGTCTAAGGCAGGCTTCGAACTCAGACCTTGGCTCCATCTACTATGCCCTTTCTTCACTTTAAGGGCAAAGAGTCTAATAGTAAATATCTAAGGCAGGATTTGAACAGAGGCCCTCCTGACCCAATCCAGACTTCAGTGCTCTTTCTGCTAAATCAACACTTCTCAAACTTTTGGGTCTTAGGATTCCTTTTGTACTCTTAAAAGTTGTTGAGGACCTCCCCCAAAGAGCTTTGGTTTATGAGGGTTGTATCTATTAATATTTTGAAATTATATTCAAAACTGAAACAATTTAGAATTCTTATGAAAATAGTTTTTACCTTGAAAATCCCCTGAAAGGATCTGAGAGACCTCTTGAAGCATGGACCTCTCTTTGAGAATCCCTGCATTAAATTATTTTGCCTCTCAGTGAATGGACAGGATTCACCTTATCCTTTGGATGTAAGTGTGGGATGAGGGGAATGGCCGCTGGATTTAGAGGGCAAGGGTCCCACTGAATTTGGTTTGTTTCGGTCCAGGACTGACCAATGGCATCTTCCCTACTTGATCACCTCTAGAAGCTCCTACTTTCCTCCAGCATCAAATATGAAAGCTTCTGTTTAGCTTTCAAAGTCCTTCCTTACTGGTCTCCTTTTACTTTACTCCCTTCTTTGGATATCACAGTCCAGTGCCATTGGTGACAGGGGCTCTGTCTTCACCCAGGGTTGTTCTCTGTATCTTTTCACTGGCTGTCTGCTATATTAACTCTGGGCCCATGTAAAAATCACTTCATAGTAATGATGACAATGCATTCGCATAGAACTTTGAGGATTACAGAGTGCTCTCTGTAAAACAGCAGAAGTAATATTATACCCATTTTATAGATGAAGAAACTGAAACTCAGGAGAGTGAGTCATTTATCCAGCATCACACAGAAGCCAAGTGTTAGAACCTTACTTAGATTTCTCTTGTTTTAAATGGGGATGGTATTTCTTTCATTACTCCGTACAGTGTTGTTCTGGGAAAATTGTATTGCCAACCTCAAAGCTTCACCAATATCCTGCCCTTTGCTGATGTACAGAGGCAGCAAGCTATAGTGGGGATCAGAGTAAAGGGATCCTAGACTGAGCCCTGGAAGGGCCTGCAGAAGCCTCTGAGGCCCAGAGAGATGAGACAGCTTGCCCAGGATTGTCCAGGTGGTGTTAGAGGCCGAATTTGAACCCAGGTCCCTCTGACTTCATGACAAGGGCTCTTTCCAAAGGTCTGTACTTCCAAGGCAGAAATCTCTGAGTTCAAATCCCACTCTGATATTTACTCAGATGTGTGACCATGGGTGAGTCCACTGGCTCATCTGAGCTATGGACAATCATTGAAGTCAGGAATTCTTAACCTTTTGAGGGTCATTAAGCCCTTTAGTTATTTAATGAAGATGATCAGACACTTTCTCAGAATAAAACTTTAAAATGTATAAAAGAAACATAAAAGATTACAAGAGAACCCAGATCTATTGATAGAGTTATCTAAATTTTTTTTTTTCAAAACAAGACTATGGACCTCAAGTTAAAAGCCCCTGCTCCAAGACCGTGAATTTTAGATTGGTTGTGACATTCCTCACTGGACGTGGTTCTCACACCAACCATTCACAAGCCCCAGAGTTAGAGTTAGGATATGAATTCAAGTCACTGGACAGCCATAACAGCTGACATTTACTTAGCACTGGAAGGTTTACACAGCTCTCTACAAATGTCATTTCATCTGATCTTCACAGCATTCCCAGGGACTAGGCTACAAAATAAACAAATGAACAAATAAATAAGATGAAAAAGTAAACAGTCCCCGCCCAAAGGAGCCATGTACATGTACATGGCCACATATACTTTAATATGAAATAAAGACTGGGTACTTATTACAAAAACAAGACATGGGCTAAGATGGCCCAGTGGATAGAGACCCAACCACAGACCCAGGAAGACCCAGGGTTTGAGTCTTGCCTTTGACACATCCCGGTTGTGTGACTCTAGTCAGGGCACACAGCCTCTCAATGTCTAGAGAACTCTCAAAGACTAAATTGGAAAGAGGCTGATGATTTGCACCAGCAAGGGAGCGACGTGATCTGATCTCTACCATAAGAAAATCACTTTGGCAGGTCTGTGTCAGGAGCCTGGAGTAGGCAGAGACTCCAGGAGTTTGGCCACCAAGTGATGGATTTCTTTGACCCAAAGAACAGGTTATGAACCATGTTGGCCAAAGGACTGAACCTCAACTCTTAAACTGATAGGTCCTTGAAATATTTCAGTCCTGTGAATGATTGTGTCCGATTCCTCTTTGTACCCAAATAAGACGATGAATCAAAGTCTCACCTTGTCTACTGCCAATTCCTCTGCCATCTCTATTCCATCCAATTACCAGTGAGCTCACTAGACCCTGCCATCAACTCTATGGGGCATGGTTAGTGTGGGAAGTGGGGAGGGGGAGGGGCAAAGTTCCTCCCTTTCTCTCTCCCCTCCAGGACTTCCTTGTTCTTCCTCATAGCCAACACCAGACATCTCAGGACCCTCTGTCTCTTCCCTGGATGTCTGTCCCCCTTGCCCAGATCCTTTCCTTCCTCCCCTTTATCTAGTAGCTTCCTTCAAGGCTCAGCTTAAATCCTACATTCTGCAAGAGACCTTTGCTGGTTCTCCCAGGTGGTAGGGCCTTCCCCTTTTTAATTATCTCTAATGTATTTTATATGGATCTTATACACAAATAGTTATTTGTAGGTTGTTTCATCTGCTAGAATATAAGGTCTTTCAGGGCAGGGACAGACATTTTACCTTTCTTGTATTCCTAGCCTTTACCCCAATCCTGGGTACAAAGTAAGTGCTTAATTAATATGGGTTGACTAATTGAATTTGCTATGCAGGACCGGGGAAGGCTTCACAGCAAAAGTGCCATCTATGCTGAACCTTAAAGAAATAGAAAGATTCTAAAATGTAGAAACATGGAGGGACAGCATTCCAGGCATGGGAGACAGCCTATGTAAATACATAGAGGGGGGGAGAGATGCCATCTCAGATTTATGGAACAGTTAGTAGCTGAGTTTGGCTTAAGAATAGTGTGTGCCCAATAGATTTGTGGGAAACGAGTCTGGAAAGGCAGTTGGAAAGAGACTGTGAAGGTCCTCAGCTTGTATTTTTTTTTCCTACAAGAAAGAGATCCACTGGATATTTTTTGAGCAGGGAGGGGTCTGGTCAGATGTTTCCTGGCCTGCGAGAGCCAGTAGGTCATAGTAGCTAGAAAGCTAACTTGGAAACAAGGGAAACCTGACTCTCTCTAGCTTCTGATACCTGCTTATTGTGTGGCCCTGAGCAACCACTCAACTCCTTCCTGCCTGAAGCAACATTCTATCACTATCTGTAGCAGAGAAAGTTCCAATTTTGGTTGGTAGAGGGATTTCCTCTTCCAGAATTTCTGTATATGCATTAAGTCATGGGTGCAGTCTCTATTCCAGATAAAGCATACATTTAAGAGGGAAATGAGCTGAGGCAAGGATAATGGTTAATTTTAGAGCTAATAGAATTCAGAGGGGAAAAAAAATCACATTTCTAGACTAGGTAAAACTAAAGGAGAAACGTCCTTGTCCTCTCCTCCACATTTAAGCTGTGAAGGCCTCAAGTACCTGATACATTCATAGGCACCCCTTCTCACCATGACTTTACTCTTTTCTGTGGGGAGAGAAGATAAGGCAGCTGAGAAAGGTGATGTGGGGACTGAGGAGATTAAGGAATTAACAGGAATCAGAGGATGGAGTTGTGGTGAGGCCATTGACTGATGCCCTTCCAAGTGGATGGATGGCTTTCCTGTCTTAGAGCTCCATCAAATTATATATTTACACAAAATGTAGATTTTAATCTCAGGAAGCAAGAAACCAAGGCCCTGCATGAAGGAAGGTTTTTAAATTCTGGAAATTGTTGAGCTATTTAAAGAAGACAAGATTCATGAAGATCCCTTCCCGAGAGAGTGGAAGATTTAGTAGAAAGAAAGGCTTTAAAATATGTCAGCCCCAACAACCTGCCTCCTGATGATGTGAAGAGGAGGAGAAATGATGTGATCATTGCTCTGGGCCCTGAGCATCAGGAAACCAAGCCTTGCATAATAATATGAATGACTTTGCCAATAGTGATGATGGCAGGTTAGAGTGGTCCCCTTCATCTGCAGGGGCAGGGGGCTCACATGGAAAGGGGCTGAGGACTCCCCAGGAGCCCAGTCTTAAAAGGAATTTGACCAGACCCTGCCTGTATCCAGCTTTATCTGCTGTCTCCAAGACTGCTCCATGCCCCCAAAACTCTAGACCCTTTGATCCACTAGGGGTAGTGGTGGTAATAGCAGTATAAACCACATAGCCCTAAGGGTGACAAGGTATCCAGTGGTCAGGCAATGTCTGCATTGAGGCAAATGGCCTGGTGGATTTTCAAAGGTGCCTTCTTTTCCCCATAAGATTAGATAAAGGTTGGGACCCAAGGGGTGAAGGGAAGTAGAGGACACATGTTTTCTTTATTTGGCTTTTTGGGAGGCTTTTTTTTGGGGGGGAAGCAGGGCAATTGTAGTTAAGTGACTTGCCTAAGATCACACTTGCCCAAGATCGCACATGTTTTCTTGTACAAGTGAATAATTTAATTCAGTAAACATTTATTATATATTTACTATATGCCAGGTACTATGCTAGGCACTGGGGTGTGTGTATAGGGTCAAAAATAAAAATAAAATAGTTCCTACCCTCAGGAAGCTTATACTCTACTGGGCATATTCCCTAATGGTTTGTAAAGGGTATCCCCCAATTCTTCATGCAGTTTTAAGCTTTAGTAGCTTAAAATACACTAAGACTTCTGGGACCCCATGTATGTTATCCAGCAGGCTCTGTAGTTACATCAGCTGTGAGGCTTTATCTCAGTTTCTGGAGGTGTTGAACCCAACTGGCCCAATCATCAGCTGGTGGGTCCCTTTTCTGCAGCTCTAAAGTGACAAGAACCAAGCCCAACCCATGGCCATGGCAGTTCAGAGGCCAAGCCCTCCTGGGAAGGAGTTTCCACTATAAGGTCTGTTCCAGGAGAGGCCTCTGGGAAGGCAGCCTTGTTCACCCTGGGCTGCTCTGTTAGAGGCCAAGTCTCAATCTGCTGCTTGGCAATTGCCACCCATGGGTCTGCCCTCGAGGAAGAACAAAGCAAGTGGAATCCACTTCTCACTCACCAAGGGAGTGTCTGTCGTGTCCGCCCCCCTCCCTAGCCTTCTCCAGGCTCAACAGACCCAGCTCCTTCAACTCATCCTCAGCTGACACAAAGTCAAGACCTTTCACCATACTGGTTGCTCCTCTCTGGACACTCCAGTTAATCAATGTCCTTTCTAAACCATAGTGCCCACAAATGACCTCAGTGCTCAGATGGGGCTCAGAAAAGGGCCAGAGGAAGAGGCATTCATCATTAGCCATTGACATGGGAGGTTTCTCTAAATGTGGGATGGGAAAGGCTCTTCTGCCTCCAAAATATTTTCTGCCCCCAAAATATTTTCTCCTTCCTCCCGCACCCTGACCTCAGGAAGCCTATTAACTGATTCAGAGAGAATCCTGGGCCTTCCTATCTATGTGCCCTTGGACACGTAGGTAATTAACCTCTCTGGGCCTCAGTTTTTCCATCTGAAAGATGGGGGTGTGTGTTAAATGATCTCTATTCATCTAAATCCTGTTCAGTTCTAAATCTATGATGACCCAATCTTTAAAATGAGGATGAAAATATCTATGTTGCTCCACAGAGCTTTTCTGAGGCATTCTCTCCATCTCCCTCTCTCTCCCTCTCCCATTCTTTCTTCCCTTTTTATTTCTTTTTTCTCTTTCCTTCATTTCTTTCTTCCTTCTATCTTCTTCCATTTCTTTTTCCCTCCCTTCCTTCCTCCCCTTTTTCCAAAGCTAAAGTGGCTTGGTAAGTAGAGAGCTGGATCTGGGAATAGAAAAATCCGAATTAAAATCTGGCCTCAGGTCGTGGCCAACTTTGTGGCTCTGAACAAGTCATTTTGAGGCTGCCCAACTCAGTTTCCCTATCCGTAAAATGGGAATAATAGCAGCCTCTACTGCAATGCTCCCTGGGGTTGTTGCGAGGATCCAATGAGATAAGATTGATAAAGTACATCCCAATATTAACATCCCCTATAACTGTGAGTTGTTGCTATCGTGACGACTTTGAGATCCAGATCTAGAGCCATAAGAACCGTTGGTGGCCCTCTAGTCCAGTCCTTTCCTTTTACAGGGCAGTGAACAGCCACTGCACGTTCAATGATTTGCCTAAGACAGTAAGCAGCAAATGCTGCATTTGAACTCAGGGCTTTGGCTCCACAGGAGCCTTTCATTGATACAGTAACCCTTAGGTGCTATAGAATTGTAAACCATGAATGGTCTTGGCTTCCTAGTATAGCTAAGGATACAGAATAACTAGATAATAACAACTAGTCACTACTGCATCATTTCATGATGGCAAAGCCACACATAGATAAGAATACAGACTGACTAACAATAAAAAGCACCAACCACTGTATCTTTCCGTGGTTACAAAGCTACTTCCAGGATTGTTTCCCTCTGTCCCCCGAAGAGCCCTGCTGAGGACTTAAAGTCAAGGCTGCCAGGGTCTGCATTTGCCTCCAGCAGGTGCTTCCCTGCCTGAGGGAGACCCCAACCCCTGCTCTGCAGGGGACTGGGAGCCAGTTGAGGGGAACTCCACAGTGGCTATGGCCACCACATCCATCTTGCTCCAGTCAGGCCCCTCTTTCCTAGCTCTGAAGACCATTGCGGGGCCTCCATTCCACTCTCCTAGGCTTTAAGAGGCCAGAGACATGCCCTAGACCAGTGAGGCATGGCAAGAGGGCTCCAATGGGAAAATAACAATATTTTTCTGCTGGGTCAGGCACTGATCCTTTAAAGATGCTAAATCCCCTTGCAGGACCCTACACAGGAAACTGGAATCATAGGCTTATAGATATAGAGCTGCCAGGGACCTTAAGCTACCTAGACCCATACAAGTTAAGTGACTCACCCAGGGTCATGTAGCTAGTAAATGTTTGAGGCAGAATTTGACCCCACGTCTTCCTGATGACAAGCCCAGTGCCCCATTTACCACACCGAGTTTTCTTTCCTACTCTGTGTTGGCAGCTTACTCATATGTCTCATTTTACAGATGAGGATACTGAGGAATGACTTGTCCAAAGTCACACAGGTGATCCATGGTAGAGATAGGATTTCAATCCTCCAAATCCAGTACCCTCTCCCTGTACCAGGCTATACATTAATACCTTAATAAAAAAAAAAAAAAGACTCACTTGTCAGGTTGATTTTTAGTTGAAAACCTGCTGAACAAAGGCCCAGGAGATGAGTCCTGAAGGATTTATAGATTGAAGGGGAAAAAGGTAGAGGAATGGGCCCAGGGTCTACAGACTAACTCATCAGGGCCCAACTAGAAAACCCTGTGGGAAGAGGGGACATCCTGGGTAACTGGGCTGGTGGGAGAGAGGAGAGCAAAGTGAGAGAAGGAGAGTCCTCACAGTCATGATCCTAGGAAGCAATCTCTGGGGAAATGTGGCCCGGTGGCTGGTCTGGCCTGTGCAGCAGCCACAGGCACTGATGGCTCCCAAAGGCCTAGGCCCTGGCCAATGGGGCAATGTCAGAGGCCAATGGGATTTTGTCAGTGGAACTGGCATCAGCATCTGCTTTGCTGCTGTCCCCCAGGAACCTTGGGACCTTTCCATATGACTTGGAGTTGAAACATTTCACATGTGATGTTTCCCTCATTAGAATGGGAGCTCCTTGAAGGCAAGGGCTGTTTCTGTTTGTGCCCCTAGCACTTAACATAGGGCTTTGATTTATATGGTAAACACTTAACATCCATCTATCCATCAAGAGCTGGATGGGTCTCCCACAGTCATTTTTATGTTCATTGTATAGATTTGGAAAGAGACCCAGAGATTTGTCCACAGTCACACAGGAGGGAAAGAGCTAAAATCCAAAATCCGTTACTATAGAATTATTTAGGGCTAGAAGGTACCTTAGAGGTCATAAAGTCCAACTCTCTCACTATACAGATAAAAAAAACTAAAGGCAAGCAAGGCTAAATGACATTTCCAAGGTCATCCAGCTAGTAAGTGTCTGAGAGAAGGTTTAAACCCAGGTTTTTCCGACTCCATGTCCTGTATCATATCCACTAAGGTAGGCCTCCAAAGGCCATGAGCTTTTCCCAGGGCACCCAGAGTTCAGTTCAACCCTGTGCTTCTCCACCAGCCTGCATTATTCACTTGCTTTCCAATGCTGTCCAGGGCTGACTCTGACCCTTATGGGATAAGTGAGTTGAAATGGGCAAAATCCCTAAAAACTCAGTATGACCTTATGGAAATTCCATTGGACTAGTGGTTAAGAGAACAGGGTCATTGTCTCAGCTCTTCCTCTGGCTAGCTGTGAGAACCTGGGCAAGCCAGCTCTCCATTTGGGTCTTTGTAAAGCTTCCTCACCTATAAAATGAGGACAAGAACTAGGTGAAGTCTGGATTCCTTTCTGTCTGAAGGTTCAGTGATTGTCCTTTGAAGAAGTGTAAGTCACTCTATGAATTAAAAGGATTGCTGACTAATGGTTCACTCCAGTGGACTAAAAGGGCAGCATTGCTTCTTCTGCAAAACCAACCCCCCCCCCCAGAGGCTTCACAAATCCTCCACTCCAGCCACCTCCCATTAATCGGCAGTAATGGAGTCAAGACCAGAGAGAATCAGAATGTCTTGCTATTCTCCTGCTCCCTTACTCTTCTCAATGCGAAACTCAAGGAGCTGGTTTGAGTTTGAGTTCCCTTTTCTTTTCTTTTCCCCAGTCTGATGGAGAAGCAAAATGGCCCCAAGCCAGATAATCAGTGGCAGAATCAAAAATTCTGCCTGCTTACTTCCAAAATAATCAAGAATTGTCTGCTTCAAAGGCAACTGACAAACCAGGAACCTAAAATACCAGGACTCCAATTTCTATTTAGTCATTTCCAATCTCACACTTCCTCCGGCCTGATCACTTTTCATGGCTTACCATTGCCCGCAGGCTAGTCAGGACCCTAGGCTAGCATGAACAGCCCTCCACTCTGGCATCCCATTCTACATTTCCATGCACTGCATTCTAGGAGAGAGTGAGGTAGTAGATGTCTGAGAGCTGCCTGGCATTCTGGGATTTGTAGTTCAGAGAGATGAGCAATCTCTTGAATCCTTCAGAGTGATTGGTAATATATCAAGCTTTAAGTGGAGAACTTTAGCCATGCTCAGAGGCAGAGACAGAGAGAGAGGCAGAGACAGAGAGAGAGGCAGAGACAGAGAGAGAGGCAGAGACAGAGAGAGAGGCAGAGAGGCAGAGAGAGACAGAGAGGCAGAGAGAGACAGAGAGGCAGAGAGAGACAGAGAGAGACAGAGAGAGACAGAGAGGCAGAGACAGAGAGAGAGAGAGACAGAGAGGCAGAGACAGAGAGAGAGAGAGACAGAGAGAGAGAGAGACAGAGACAGAGAGAGACAGAGAGAGAGACAGAGAGAGGCAGAGACAGAGAGAGGCAGAGACAGAGAGAGGCAGAGACAGAGAGAGAGGCAGAGACAGAGAGAGAGGCAGAGACAGAGAGAGAGACAGAGACAGAGAGAGACAGAGACAGAGACAGAGAGAAAGGCAGAGACAGAGAGAAAGGCAGAGACAGAGAGAAAGGCAGAGACAGAGAGAAAGGCAGAGACGGAGAGAGACAGACAGAGAGACACAGAGAAAGAGAAAGAAAGCAGACTTGAGAGAGGAGGATGTAGATAGACAGGACTCCCAGCTTCACCCTCCCCTGCCCCACAGACTTACTGAGGAAAGCAGCAACCAATAGGAGAGACTGAAAGGAAACTGGAGTTGCAGCAGAGAAAGGAGAGATCCAGGTGGACCATGAGGCCTCTGAAGACATCACTGAACAAAGGACGCAGGCTAAAGCTCCAGGCTATCACTAACTCATCTAAGACTGAACAGAATTTTGTTTTAAAGGGTCTGTTTTTTAATGAGCTTCCCCTCCAATACTGTCCAGTAACAGACATTCCAGCATACTCTGTTTGCTTCTTTTATTTAAAGATCTCCCGCGTTCTTACCTTGCCTTGGAGTGATGAAGGGTTAAGAGGAGAAATTAAAATTAGGGCCAAGATTCAAACCTCTCTCTGAATGTTCTGTCTTAACTGGGGGGCCTGGAGTTCTTGTGACTCACCGCTTACTTTTCTTTTGCTGTACCCTCCAGCAGAGGAGTAGACCAATGGACTTGAGTCAAGCCATGAAGCATTTATTAAGTGATTTTTGTCTGCCAGGCTCCGTGCTAAGCACTGGGCATATGAATTAAAAAAAAAAAAAAGAAGTCCCTGTGCCAGAAAGATCACATTCTAATGGGGGAAGATAAAACACAAAAGAGAGCTGAAGAGGGGGTGGAGGAGGTCTCTGGTATGGAGAGATAGGGAAGGTTTGGTGATTGAGCCTGAAGATGCATAAAACATGGTTGGCCTCGAAATGGAAGTCCTAGGAGGTGCTGACCAATCAGAGGAGAGACCACAGAGGTGAAAGGTGCGTCCAATATGAGAAATGACTAGGATGGGATTAGCTCGCAGGGTGAGAAGCTTTCTAAGGCATGGTAGAGAAAGTTCTGGGGAGATGAGCTTATTGTGTAGCCTAGAGAGGAAGATGGCAGCCATCATACTGCCCCAGGTTCAAAGTACGGTTGGTCAAATTTCCAGAGAGGAAGGGGATGTAGAAGAGAGGAAAGTGACCAAAGAAACAATCACACCGTTAACCACCGCCACCCCCACGGAAGGAGACAGGCAAGGCCTAGGAAGGAGTCTGCTCTGACCATCCAGCAGGGAGGAGAGAGTAGAAAGGTGGAGAGCTGCCTTGGTATTCTGCCTTTCACAACACCACCCAACAGGGTGAGAGAGAGAAAGACACTATCAATGGTTCTGTGTGCACTTTACCTTCCTTAATAGATTGTAAGTCTCATGACTTACGAACAATAACCTTAGTAAGGGACTAATGATAATACTAGTAGCCAGAATAGTGATATCTGACCTTTCTATTCTATTCAATTAAACATGCCCCTATTATGGCCTGGCATCTTGCTAGATACTGGAGATACAAACACACAAAAGGAGAAAACAGACCCTCCCTCCCTCCCTCCCTCCCTCTCTCCCTCCAAGGAGTCTCCATTCGCCTGGGCTGGGTAGCACTTATGCAGATAAATAAATATAAAGTATAGTCAGGATTTGACAAAGTCATTACCAAAGAGGAAACTCAAGAAGTTTACAAAATTCTAGCTAGCCATTATCAACCTTGTGAAGTAGGGACCACTGAACTGGAGAGTTGGAGGGACCTCAGTGGTCACCCTGTGAAGTCTCTACATGACGGAATCCCCTCGTAACATACCCAATAAATGGTCATTCACCCTCTGCTGGAAGAAGAACCGACCATAGTTCAGGGGCAGGAATTCCAATCTGAGGCAGCCCTAAGTATTGTCCCCATTTGAGAGATAAGGAAGCCGAAACTCAGAGAGGGTAGTTGACTGCTGGTCACACCACTCAGCACTGTCAGGTCTTGGGGTTTTTGATGACTCCAAGTCAAGTTCCCTGCTCATTTTGCCACACTGCCTTTTGAGGAATTGGAGTTAGGATTATCTGTGCATGGATCTTGCTTCAGACAGTATTAGCTGTGTGACCCTGGAAAAGCCCAAACTTCTGAGACTCAGTTTCCCAATATGTGAAATGGGGACCAACAAGGGGTTGCTGCATTATCCCAGAGCACAAAACCCTTTAGTACTGAGCCAGAGGACATGTTCCAGCAAGGGATCCACCTCAGCTCCAGATACACTCTGTGGAATTGCCCCCGGATTACCCGACGTCACATGTGCTGCGTGTTTCGTGTTCCAATCCACACCCCGCTCCCGATATACCTGAAGTGCCTACCTCATGCCATTGCTCTTAGTTCTCAAGAATTTGGAGTTGGAGAGTTGGAGCTGTCCACCGTGGCCACTCCTTAGTGTTACAGAAGGGTAAGCCGAAGCACAGGGCAAAGGAAGTGTCTTGTCCAAGATCCCACAGCTTGTGAGTAGCAAAACCGAGCCTCTAATGCAGGTCTTTTGATTCCAAACACAAGTTTCTTTCCACTCTTTCTGAACTCCTCTACTCTGGGCATCAAGACACCTGAACTCTCACCACACCTGAAGGCACTTTTTTCTCCTCCCTTATTTTCTCTTCTAGCAAGTCTCTCTGGGGCTCTCCTCTCTCGAGGCTCCTCTTCACCTCTCCATTGGGACCATGTATCTTTCCATTAAGTTTGTGCCAAGTCCAAATTTTTATTAAGCACCTACTGTATGCAAGGATCTTTGCTTGAGACTAGGTGAAGAACTTCCTGTGCCAATCTTTCCCATGTGGATCCTTGCCTTTTCTGATGCCAAGAGGGGAAACAATTGCTCAGGGTCCCGCTACCAGTGGGACTTCTCCACCAGAACTTTAAATGGACACCTTCCCCTCTTCCCATTTCTAGCCTTTTGTGTATTGTCTTTCCCCATTAGAGTGTAAGCTCCCTGAGGGCAGGCACTGTCTTTCTTTTTGTATAGTCAGCCCTTAGTATAAGCCTGGCACATAGTAGGGACTTAATAAATGTTTATTGACTGATGATGATGATTATGATAATAATAATTAGCATTTATATACTGCTTTAAGGGTTTACAAAGTCCTTTACAAAAAATATCCCATTTCATCCTCACAGCAGCCCCTCGAGGCAGATACCATTATTACCCCCATTTTGTCAATGAGGAAATTGAAGTAGATCTAGGTAAGGTGACTTGCCCAGGGTCACACAGTGAGACAGTATCAGAGGCTGGATGTGAACTCAGGTCTTCCCAATGGGAACCCTATCCATTGCACCACCTGGATGCCCAATTGGGCAAACCACTTACAGAGGAATCAGAAGGGTAGGAGGATCAGTGGATTGAATCAGGGGATATTTAGCCAGGGGGGCAGCCTGCAAAGAGACAATTGAGGCTTGATATTAAGGACCAGGTTTGCTAAATTTGAAGCTTTCCAGAGGGGAGGAAAGAGCGCTCCCCACACATGCCTTGCCCCTGCACATCTTCAGGAAAGGCCAGTGGATGACCACTTGTGGGGTGTGTTGTAAAAAGGGTTCTTGTTTAAATGAAGGTTGGATTGGCAACCACTTCCCTTCCTTCCCAATCTGAGATTCTGGCACTAGTTTTTGGCCAAGAGAACCTTACCGTCGAACCCCCTCCAATTTCACCAAAGGGTCGGGCAGTTGCTGGGACCCTACATCACCCTCTTGGATCTGTCAGTTGATAAGCATTTAGGAAGCACCTACTATGTACCAGGCGCCATGCTTGTCTCTGGGGATCCAAGGATCCCAGTGAGATTGCCCCCACACTCCCAGAGCTTGCAGGCAAGCCGGAGGAGCATAGACGCACAGGCACAAAATGGGAACATTTTATATAATTCACATTTAAATCAAAGTGTGGACAAATACATCTCTGTGTGCTCATCACCAAAAAGGTTCTGGGAGAGGCTCCATTAGGGCTAAGCTCCAACCGTGAGCAATTTCCCTCTGAGTCTATCTGTCCTGATTCCTCCAGCTCTGGATTAATGACCTCCTTGACAAAGAGACCATGTGAACATCCAGGCTGGGGGAAGAAATAGAGAAAATGTCTCCTCTCTGCATGTTCATTGTCTGCTGTGCCTTCAGAAAAGGAGTTTATAGATACGGCTCTATCTACAAAGAACAGGTCAACCTCTTATCAGAAGGGCTGGGTGCAGCAGATGAGAGGAGGAAGATATTTGCATAATAAGATCTGGAGGGAGCAACCAGGTATCAGGAAAAATGGATGAGTGACAGGGGGGAGGAGGAGGAGAAGCAGGAAAGAGGAGAGGAAGACAAGGGGGTGACAGCATTTATGGAGCACCCACTTCATGCCAGACGCTGTGTGAAGGACTATACACATATCACATTTGATTCTCCCAACAACCCTGGAAGGTAGGTCCCTGTTTTACAGATGAAGTAACTGAGACCAATAAGTTATATGACTTGTTCTGGGTCACACAACTTGTAAGGCTAGATTTGAACTTGGGTCTTCTTGACTGGAGGCCCAGTGTTCTATCCACTGGGCCATGGTAGAATGCAAGCTCCTGGAAGGTGTGACTCTTTACAATTTTGGCTTAGCTCCAGTTCCCAGGCCAGTATTTGTCACATAGTAAGTGCTTAATAAATAAATATTTGTTAGACTGAATTGGAGTGAAAAGTGCTATGGTATCAATAAGGAAGAGAGTGCTTCTATTGAAGGCTCTGTGGAGGTGGTAGTATATGAGCTGGTCATGGAAGGATGCTAGCAGGGGCAGATGGGTTACAGAGGGGGCAGAGACATATCCCCTCCAACTGAACCAAGCAGGGCGGACTGTGCATGCATCAGTGGAATCCTGTGATGCTTTCATTATTCTCTGATGCACTTAGCATGTCTCACACCTGAAGATCTCAAAGCCCTTTTAAAACCCTTGGACATGTGAAAAAAAAAATACAGCTCACCACAGACATTTATTTGACCAGAAATAAAGACTGCCATTTCTGAAGCTCTTTAAAGGGGTCAGAGCTGTAGGAGATAGGCCTCTTATGATCCCCCTTTTAAAGAGGAGGAGGCAAACTCAGGTAAATGAGGTGCTGGGCTCACCTAATGTCACACAACATCCTGATTTCCATTCCCCAAGCTTTTCCCAATAAGGCGGAGGGGGAGGAATTCCCAGCCAGTGGGGATGAGAATTTCCATTGCCACCTGATTCATTTCCTGTGAGTCTAGATAAAGACTCTTACAAAGCGTGTAGAGTGTGCTGCTAACTTCTCCGAGACAAATGACATCTATCTTGTTTTGGAGGAGAAATTAAATTCTGCTTAACTGCCAGGAGGCCGCTGGAGCATAAATCACCCATGATGGGTGAGGTGCAGGAGTAGCTCTAGGTTTTAGGATTTAGAGCTAAGGGGTCATTGGATATCACCTCCTTATTTCTCAGAGCAGGAAACGAAGGCTCAGAGACAGTGACTTGCCCAAGGTCACAGTGCTAGTAGGGAACAGAGAGAAGCATTAAACCCAGGTCCTCTTACTCTAATCCAGAACTCTCCTCCCTCCACTAGGCTATGCCAGTCAGTTAAATGACTGATTCAGCATTCATTCTCTTAGACTTAGAGATTTAGTCTCTTAGCCAGAGGCAGCTAGGTGGGTGTGGATAGAAGGTGAGATTTAGGAGTCAGGAAGAACTGAGATATAATCCCCGCCTCAGAAATTTACTAACTGCATAACACTCGGCAAAGTACTTAATCTCTCTCAGCCTCAATTTCCTCATCTGTAAAATGGAGACAAAAATTGCATCGACCTCTCAGGTATGATGCTATTATATTGTGAGGCTTAAAAAACATTTGTAATATGATTTGCAAACTTTAAAGTGCAATAGAAATGTGTACTTTGATTAGACTTTAATTTGTTCAATGGGTACAGCTGACAAAGATGCTCAGGCGGACAGAGGCATGGGGGGAGGGTAAAGGATAATGGGATGGGGCAGGGATGAGGCCTTAAGAAATAAGGGGGTAGGATGGGAGGCATGGTCACAGAAAGAAGTGAGAAGCCCCAATGGGGGTGGGACTAAAAGGTTCACTGGGAAAGTGACCCTAGGAAATTGTGGGGAGGTCACAGAGAAGAGAGAAAGTATTCACAGGGAAGTGGATTCACTGAAGGGGAAGTCTTGGGAGTTAATCAATCAATCAAGGCATAAGGAAGGAAGGAAAAATTTATGCATCAGGCGCTGTTCTTGGTTCTGGAGATAAAAGGCAATCAATCAATCAAACAAACAAACAAACAAATAAATAAATACATAGATAGATAGATAAATAGATAAATAAATAGATAAATGAATGAATGAATGAATGAATAAATAAATAAAAAATAAAAAGTGAAGTAAATATCTCTGTCCTTGAGAAGCTTGTATCCTATCAGGACAAAGAGCGTAAACACTATCAGTGGATACAAACTCTATACAAGGTGATTGATTTCAGGGGGAGGCACTGACATGGGGGGGCACAAGAAAATTCCTTCTTGAGGACATAGGTAGCACTTGAGCCAAATTCTGAAGGAAGTTAGGGCCAGATGAGGAGAGGGCATGGCAAGAAGGCATCAAAAAGCAAAGCAGAAGTTCTTGTGCAAAGAAGGGCAATGTGACCTATGGACGGAACCATGGAGCTTTTAAGGGAAAGGATGTGTAAAGATCTTGGAAAAGTAGTTTGCAATGAGGTTGGTGTTAAATAGCAATCAAAACAGCCTGGATCTGGTGTAGCGGTAACAGTGAGCACCTGGACCTTGGTGAGAAGTGAAAGGAACACAGGATTCAGAGAATCAGGCAAGGAGGCTTGTTTTCCCTGGTTATTTTCACCATTTGCTTTTTCCTTCTGACTTCCATCCACATTTTGTAGATACAGAATGGGTATGAGGAGGTGTAATGGGAATGCAAATTTGGAAGATCTTCCCTGCCCCTAGGCTAAAATGCACCTGAAGCCTGGGGAGGGAGGCTTGTTTTTCAGTAGATACTTCTTGATTGGCCAGTGAGTCAATAAGGTTGTTACATTCTCTGAGCCAGATAAGCCCTGATGTGTAGCTTTGTTTTTGGGGGCTCACTTTGAGAAGCGTTCTGTGATTTGATCTGTATTCTG
>NW_027185850.1:7630771-7632642 GCF_028583685.1 Petaurus breviceps papuanus | reverse complement strand
TAAAAGCACTGAGTGGGTGGGTTGTTTTTGGGGGCCTATTTGAGTAGTGTTATGTTATTTAGCTTCTGTCCTGGGAAGGGCTTGGTAATGACCCCCCCCCCCCGCCCCCCCCCTCCCCCGGCTTTGAAAAGCCCACATGCTGATTTGGTATGGATGTAATGGTTGGACAGTTTGGAAATCTGTCTACTTGATCTGTTTCTGTCTTGATAATTCTGCCTGTATACTTTGAGGTTCGGGGTGCTGACCTTTTTCCCCTGAACAAGGTAAACGATATATGTCTGACTGATTAAAGTAAGCTTGTTAACCCATTTTGAGTTGCTTTCCTTTAACAAAGCAGATCCAAGAACCTGTGGTAGCTGCAAACCCTGAGGACGCTTGGGGTGCTTGCTGCTACAGGAGGGTGGGAAGCAGAGATCCCACTGTTACTAAAGACCAAAAGGCCCTACCCATACTGAAATATTCCTAGTAGCATGGGGGCGGGGGAGAGGAGGGGGAAAAACCTAGAACCTAAGTTCGTTCATTGAGGGAATGACTGAGAAAATTAAGTTCTGTGACTATTTTGTCAAACTAATGTACCATAAGAAATGATGCCTATGAAGAATTCAGAGGAACATGAAAAGACTTCTATGAACTGATGAAAGATTGAGTGAGTAGAACTAGGAGAAAATATAAGTAATGCTTACAACAATGTAAACCACAAGGAATCCCAGTGGAGCTGAACACTACTTTTAATGGTCGGGCCTAGTCCGAGAGAAGAGATGAACAAAAGTACCCCTCATCTTCAAGCAAAGAGGTGGGATGCTGCAGGTGCAGAATGTGGCATACATCCTCAGATTTGTGTGGGCTGCATTTTTGGTTGGTTTCACTGAACTGATTTTTTTTGTTGTTGTTGTTATAAGGGAAGGCTCCTTTGAGGCATGAGAAATATATCCCCAATGACTTTGATGTAAAAACAAATAAACAAATCTGGGCTCCAACACTTAGCACCACACCCAGAAATAACTGGCTGTGTAACCTTGAGCAAGTTACTTAACCCGGATTGCTCATTAAAAAAAAACAAAAAACAAATAAACTTTTAAACATATGTAGTAATTTAAATATTATATATGTTAAGTTAAATTATATTGAATATAAATATATTTTAAATAAAATATATTTTAAAAAGAGTATGTGTTAAAAACCAAAATACAAATGAATTAAATGCCTTTAACCTTGGTAGGAACTGATCCTTCTCCCTCAGGAGGCCCTCTTTGTGTTCACACTTTGAGCCAAGCCCCGTCCTTGGGGTTGAATTGGAACCCCCCAAGATGAAAAGCAGGGAGGCAAGCCCCCACCTATGGCTTGGCTTCTATTTTTTCAGTCAGTTTATCGAGTTTCTCTCCAAACCCTCCTGGATGCTGCCAATAAAGCTGACAACTGCTGAGGAAAGATCCTCCCGTTGGCGACTTCAGTTGGACTGGGCTTAGCCACTGCGGGAGTGGAATGTCTGCAGGGATGTAGACCCTTTGTACTTACAAACAGAAAGCTTTGTCCATCTACCAGATTACAAAGAGCGCTCACTTAATAAGGTGGGTTTTTTAAAGTCACTATAGACAGAAGTTGGACAACAATGAAGGGCTCATTAAATAAAAATAATTCTGTGCCTTCTTTAGAACTTCACTCTCTGGTCTGGGAAGAGTGATAAAGAGATGATGGGAGCCCACTCACAGAAAATGGGAGCCTCAGGCTTTTGCCAAGAATCAAGCTTCTCTTCTGTCTAAATACCATATTACAATAATCCATACTAAAAACCATGGCTTGCTGGAGAGAGGGAAAGGGAGAGGGAGAGGGGCAGTGAGAGAGAGACAGAGACACAGAGAGAGAGAGAGAGA